>NW_008796175.1:1622250-1643604 GCF_000699145.1 Aptenodytes forsteri | reverse complement strand
GTGTGTTATCAACATTGTTCTCCTCCTAAATCCAAAACACATCACTGTACCAGCTACTGGGAAGAAAATTAACTCTATCCCAGCCAAAACCAGGACACTGTTGTCAGTTCACGTTACATCGTTAACTTGAGCTGTTACCTCTTTAATAATATCTAATTTGGGCTGGAGACAGAGCTGTGCAGTATGTTATCAGCATGCCTCTGAAAAAAACAAAAGGATAAAAATATGCCATCAAAATTTGATGGAGACCTTTTTTCTTCTGGTCAGTGTCCCAAATACTCAAACGAGTGAAGTTATTGATGTTGGTTGTGGAAGAGTATTCCCGGTGCTTTGGCAGATATTTTGGCATTTATCTCTTTTGGCATGGCCATATCTAAAGGATTCTGTTACAGTTTCCTGATGGAGCATTTACTTTAGAATTATGTAATGGAAATTCAAATAAAAGAAATCTCTTGATGAAAAAAAGGTGAACCATTATAAAGGAGAAATCATGGGTTGTTTTACCCAAGGAAATAAAGCATTAGACAATTTACTTTGTCATTGGAAGTTTGACAAGAAAAAAGTGAAAACCTGCCATTTGGGATGCAGAAGACCATATAAACCGATCCGTTCATAGCTCATGGGCAGACAGTCCAGGTCCACCTCTGCTGCTGAGTCACTGGAAGTCCCAGGATGAGTTTTTTTCACCAGTCTGGGATCTCATTTCCCTCCCTCCCCAGTGGAGGCCACAGTTAGGTATGGATGGAGGGTCGTTCTCCCTTTCTGGGACCACAGGACAGGAGCAAAGATGGAAACCCCAGCTGGTATGCCAAAAACAGCCTGGTTGGGTCACTTGAAACTTTTTGTTTTGATAAATGTCAAATCAGTCAGTTACATTTCAGCTATTGGGTTTTGGTGGGTTTTGCCTAAATTTAAAATGGAGAGTGGATTTATACAAAAGGAAATGACAAAATAAGTCTGGAGTTCTGCATTTTGCAACTTTCTAAACAGACCATTTTGAAAATTTCCTTCTTCCCCAGGTTTTTGAAATACTGCCTAAGAACCAACATGCATTTCCTCCTTGCAAAATTGCTGTGCAGCTCTATCAGCATAGATGTAATCTTTCTTGTCTAAGGTGACCCAAACTAGCCTGTTTTGTCTCTTTCTTGGAAAGAGATAACCCTGAAATTACATGCATTTCCTCCTTGCAAAATTGCTGTGCAGCTCTATCAGCATAGATGTAATCTTTCTTGTCTAAGGTGACCCAAACTAGCCTGTTTTCTCCTGAAATTTTTTGTGATAACACTGTACGTGTAGCTGTACATGTTACACGTACATTTTACATGTTACTGTATTGCTGTAGTTAAAACCGTAATGCTTTCTGGGGTGGACATATCCCTTGTGTCCAAGGGGAATTTTGCGTGGGAGGCAGTTCCCCTGACTTCCTCTTTTTCTGATCTTTTGCTCCCTTTCAGGATTCCTCGTCCCTGTGCTCCCAGAAGGGTGGTGTGATAAAGCAAGGCTGGCTGCACAAAGCAAATGTAAATAGCACAATCACTGTTACCATGAAGGTGAGTTTGATCCAGCGTTATGTTAATTGTGAACGAGGCAGGAGATTAAGTTCAGACCACCTATCTAAAGCTAGCAGGAGTGCAACGGGTGGGTTTGGGTTTGGATGGGCATCCGTCCCTCTTATAAAGTAACCCAAGGTGGACTGGAAAAAAAACCAGTCTGGCAACAGCCTTTGACCCTTCCCTCCCCAGAATATAAGACCAATGCACTCCAAATCATGACAGGCAAGCTGAACAAAAAGGCGAAGCATGTTTGTTTTCTGAATGAGCAGCTGAGGCCCAGAAGAGGAAGGCAATTTAAATAACTGAAACAGCTGCCCTGCAAAAAGACTTTGTGAATTGATAGTTTCCTTGCTGGGAGGAAAGGCCAGCTTTCAATTGAAATGACAAGTCTTTGCTTTAAAAGCAGGGGTGATATCACTGAGGAGATGGAGCATTACTGACCTAGAAGCAACAGCTGCGTTGTCTCCTGTTCTCTGCTGTACGTAATCCGGCGTGAAATTGCTTGGATTTTTCAATGGAGGTTTTTAATAGTTCCACTGCAGGTTTTTGCTGTGGCAATGAGCCCGTCTGTTGTTCCACCACACAGCTGCCTTGTTACAGCATAGGGAGAATATTAGGGAGTTATGCTCAACTGTGCAGCTGAAGGGTGGCTGCAGTGAGGCTCGATATTAGGATAGGTAAGGATATTAGTAAATCTCAAAAAGCTCAGTTGTTCTGAGGCTCGATTCAACAAGTTATGCTTTCATGAGAAGTGGAACAGGACAGTTCATAGGGCTAATTTTAATTTGAGTTTTAAAATGACTCCTCATTTTAAAGGAGCTTGAAGGCAATGGACAGAACAGGGTTTTCGGATCCTCTGCTTTTCCAAGCAGCAAGGTTGAAGCCATTTCTGCTCCTGTAACTTCTGGAGGAGGTATCATACATGCTCAAAGCAGTTAGTTGGGTCCATTCTTGACTGAACCTCTTGTGGTATTGTTGGCCTCAGTGCCCAGCACCTCAGACCCACCTTTCAGAGATGTTATCTGAACTACGCTGGCTTTGGTTCAATTAATAAGATCCAGAGAGTCTCCTGTGAAACTCAGAAATGAAAGTACTGAAAATCAGTAGCCATTTTCTGAGCTGGTCCTGGTCACTTCTGTGTCTTACAAAACACCTCCTAAAGGCATGTGCGAGAAATCTGAGGACTTTGAACGTCTTCAGCCTTATCACCACTTTGAGAGGCTGCTGTGCTATTGCAGAAGCAGACGTGCCCATCTTTTGAGTGCTGATTGTTCTTTGCTGTGATGTGCTGAGCTGTTGGTAGCTCACACTGTTGCTAAGCATGGGCAGAGTGTATTTTGTGGAGAGCCAGCCCATGAGCAAACTGTAATTAGGCTACAGCTGCCAACCTTTATTTCAGAGTAACCTTTCCTTTGCAGAGAACTTCCCTGGTTTGGCCCAGCTCTCTTACTGTCGTTCTGCAGCGTGCCAGTGTGCTGCACTACAACCACAGTGTCAGGATTTTCTCTCTTTCTTTCTTTCTTTCATCTCTGCCCAAATGGACTTCCCCAGTTCTCTAGCCATCCCTCTGCAATTGCAATGCTCACCAACAGCGTCTGTAGCCTGATCAGAGGGGATGTTCGCTCTCCTCCTAGGTTTATAGTATTAATTTCAAATTATCATAGTCTTCTGACAGTTCTTTCTGACAGCAGTGCTTACAAGGGGGGGGAAGATCATAGGAATAGCATTTGCTGCTTGTTTCTGCATTTCCTTTTGAACAGAATTCAGAAGATGCAAATGGTTTAGCATGAAATCCCATACCCACGAGGGATATCAACCCTGTAATATGTAGAAAGAGATCTATCATGGGTTTCTGTAGCATCCACTGCCAAAGTTTCTGAGATTGATTCAGTGACGTGCTAAATCAGTGTTTAAGCTGGCTTAATGCTTAGCTTACTTAGATTTCCATGTATTTTTATGCTTTGTTGAACTAAGGTTTAGTTAAACCTTATAAAACTTAAAGCTCAACACCCCTTGGAGCATCTCTGCAGCTAACTACTCATCTAAATGACACCAGAGGTTACCTTTCAGAGGGCTTAGGTTACTGTTCAGAGCGCAATGCTCCCTTTCAGTTCTGTGCAAGTGAGCGGTTTTATTGAACATGTGCTAGTGTCAGTAATGATGGGAGCAGGAAATTACTAGTAGTCTCCCATCTGGGAAGAAAAATGCTGTGTTTATTCGTAGATCTTCCAGATATGCAGAACAGTGGAAACACTCACGGTGCCGCTTGCCCCGGCTTCCTTCGTGATTCTCCCAACACAGATATCCAGCAACTGTGAAATGCACCCTGCTTCTTACAGACCTGGCAGCATATGGCGCTACCGTAATTGCTGCCAAAATGTTCCCCTGAATTATATTCCAGTGCCTTATGGCTGACAAACATGAAGGAAGATGTTCTGAGATACTGGAGAGTTTTTTTTCATAAAAATAAGTAGCTCAAACATAGGAACACTTCTCCCAGACTTACTGCTTTTTGAGGTGAGAATTGAACACTAAGCCAAAGCCAGTTCATGAAAATACGTTTGTATGGAAAAAAAAAAAACAACAAAAAAACCAAACCCACAAAAAACCAAGCAGTTGAATGGATTACAGTGTCCTTTGGCTGGCATTTGAGTGCTAGGAATTTCCACGTCTGTTCCAAAGTCTTCCGGAGAATTGCTTTGTAATTCTAACTGAGGTCTTTATCAAAAAGGCTCTGGAAATACCTGCTCTAGGGTGGGATGAATCTTCAAGCGATGTGCTGATCTGAATTTACTGTGCAGCATTACTTTGTAAAGATAAATGAGGCTGGAGCCAGCTGAGAGGCGAGCTGGAAGCCCTGGGGCTTTGCTTTAGATGGGCAAACTTATAATAACAACAAGGACATTAAAATTAAAGAAGATGACAAAGTCTCTCTTTATAAAAACAAGTCATACTCAAGAGGGTGAATCTGCAACACTCTAAGGTCATCGGTGTTTCTTATTACAGTATTTTCTCAATAGCAGGAGGGCAGATACTGAAACTGTGGCTGTGGTTTGTGATATACAACAGAGTGAATACTTGCATGAGCAAGACTTTGTACTTTTGCAGGTATTCAAGAGGAGGTATTTTTACTTGTCACAACTCACAGATGGCTCCTATATTCTTAATTCCTACAAAGATGAGAAAATTTCAAAAGAATCCAAAGGCTGTATTTTCTTGGACGCTTGCAATGACGTTGTTCAGGTAGGTGTGCTTTCTGCATGGCTGTACATGGGCTTATGCATTGCTAGCTCCAAGACAGACATGCTCTCTCAAGGTCTGTGCCATCGAGGGGTGAAGGCATGGATTTACAAACTAACCCAGAGCTGGTTTGCTCTGTCAGCTAAATTAAAAGGCAGGCAAGGCATTTCATAAGGGTGCCATACTTTTGGCCAGGAAGGCAGCAAGTGGAAGAACTGCTGTCAGAGTAAAATGGAAGCATTTCATCGTTACCTCATCTGCTGTCTCCCTGCTCTGTCCATCTCCTTTACCTGGTTATCATAGGTCAGGTAGGACACCCTGAGGGTTGAAGCCAGTAAGTAAGTGGTGTGACGTAGTCTTGGGCACCTTCCTCCTCTGTTTGCTGCTCACACCAGCTTCTTGTTTCTTAAGTTACATCCCAGTAAGTCCATGCAAACATGCAGCCCTTTGGGACCAATGGGCCGAGGCCAACTGTATGAGATTCAACAAGGCCAAGTGCTGGTTCCTGCATTTGGGTCACAACCACCCCATGCAGCGCTACAGGCTTGGGGAAGAGTGGCTGGAAAGCTGCCTGGCAGAAAAGGACCTGGGGGTGTTGGTCGACAGCCGGCTGAACATGAGCCGGCAGTGTGCCCAGGCGGCCAAGAAGGCCAATGGCATCCTGGCCTGTATCAGAAATAGTGTGGCCAGCAGGAGCAGGGAAGTGATCGTGCCCCTGTACTCGGCACTGGTGAGGCCGCACCTCGAATACTGTGTTCAGTTTTGGGCCCCTCACTACAAGAAGGACATTGAGGTGCTGGAGCGTGTGCAGAGAAGGGCAACGAGGCTGGTGAGGGGTCTGGAGAACAAGTCTTATGAGGAGCGGCTGAGGGAACTGGGGTTGTTCAGCCTGGAGAAAAGGAGGCTGAGGGGAGACCTCATCGCTCTCTACAACTCCCTGAAAGGAGGTTGTAGCGAGGTGGGGGTCGGTCTCTTCTCCCAAGTAACAAGCGATAGGACGAGAGGAAATGGCCTCAAGTTGTGCCAGGGGAGGTTTAGATTGGACGTGAGGAAAAACTTCTTTACTGAAAGAGTGGTTAAACATTGGAACAGGCTGCCCAGGGAAGTGGTTGAGTCCCCATCCCTGGAGGTATTTAAAAGACGCGTAGATGAGGCGCTTAGGGACATGGTTTAGTGGGTGGTGGTGTTGGGTTGATGGTTGGACTCGATGATCTTAGAGGTCTTTTCCAACCTTAACGATTCTATGATTCTATGACTTATGACCTGCAAAAGGCTTGTAAGGATTTAGGAGCAGGTATTTGTACAGGGCTTAAACCTGGGTTTGCTTTGTTATGCTGAGAGTGAAGTGCAGCAGTGGATTGCTGCTGTGGCTTCTGCCGTTGCTGTCTCTGCAGAAGCTTCAAGCACCGAGTGAGTGTGGTGGAGCGGGTACAGGGCAGCTTAAATTACTCCAGCGGTTTGCTACAGCATGGATGAGTCAGAGCTGTGCATTTCTGTTTATCTTTCTGAACACAGTAAAAGCAGTAGTGCACATGCCTTAGTGATGTACAGGATGCACTTCCCAAGTTGCATCAGATTTGTCTTGGCTTCTGGTTGGAAAATGCTGTTTAAAGGCCAGCAGAGCTCAGAAAAGTTGCGTTGAACCACTTACTTTTAAGATAGATGCCTCTAAGTGTCCTGGAGTGCAATGTTACTTACTGTGTCAGACAAATCCAGTTCCTGGCTTCTCTGGGTAAATATTAAAGGTCTGACAACACAAGAAGGAGCTTGCTCCTGCTCCTCAGTGCAACGTCTGTGGTTCAGTCTGGCTTTCTTCCCCTTTCAGAGTAGCTGGCAACCATGGAGCTGCGTACTGCTTGATCGCAGCCGTGAAGCCCTTTGTGATTACTGCAGGAGAGGCACTGTGTCAAGGAGGGTGCTTGCATTGTATTTCATGGTATTTCAGTTCAGGATGCTTTCACAGACAGGAGCCTTACGGCAGGTACTGTGCCGAGTCGCTGAGGAAAGTGTAATACAAATCTTGCTCTTTCTTGTTTGTTTAGTGTCCCAAAATGCGCCGTTACGCATTTGAACTCAAGACAATAGACAAGTACAGCCACTATCTCGCAGCTGAAACTGAGCAGGAGATGGAAGAGTGGCTGGTGACTCTGAGAAAGATCATTCAGAGCAATACTGAGAGTTTGGTGCAAGAGAAGAAAGATACTGTGGAATCTGTGCAAGGTCAGTTTATAAATAAACACTTACCTTCACCCTTCTCCAGCAGGATGCAAGCAGTGTGCCTGGAGAAGTGTATACTTTTCTTTCTGGATTAATCACAAGAATTGTGGCTGATACATGATATCATGCGAAAAGGCTTAGTATAATGTAGACAATAGTCTGAGGAATAAAAGTGGAGGGAAACGTGACCCTTTCTCTGGATGGGAAATCCATGGCAAAGTTTCAAGACTCCTGGAAAATTGGCTCCGTGCTGAAGTTCTGCTTTGGAAAGACCTAGCAGGCTGTAATAGTACACTCTGGTACTAATAATGTATGGAAAAATCTTACTCCTGAGGAATGGAAAAGTCTCCATAAACTGTTTCTGTGCTATTGTAAGCAAATATTGCAGGATGCTTTCTCGGAGAGCGGTGCTTCTGCAGTTTTTTTGAACATCTGTTTTTTGTGTCCTTGCAGATGATGAATCAAGCACACAGGGAAAATCAGAGAGCATCCTGGAGAGCCTGGAGAGAAGCATGCATCCGGAGCTGATGAAGGTATCGTGTTTGCAGAGATCACTCTCCCAGCCCATAGCTAGTTCTCTCCACCATGTCTATACAAGGGGTTTTCCACTTACTGTGTCTTCAGCTCTGGGGGAGCTGGGCAGGCACCAAGTGCTGCTGGGGTCTCTGTTATCTCACCTGCCTGCCGCATGGATGGAGCTCCATGGTTTGAGTCTGCACACTCCTCACCTCCAAGTGTGGGGCCCTTAAGGAAGAACCAGACTTAGAGCGAACTAAGGGCTGTTGTGGTTGGTACTGCTCATTCCTGCTCAGCATGGGTGACCATCCTGGCCGAGGGGCAGTTAGGTGGCAGCCCCCTCCTATATGATCCAGAGTGTGGTTGTCTACTTCTGTCTGCTTTCTCATTTGTCAGAGCCACATCACTTTGCTGTCATTGCACCATGTTGGTGACTACAGCTGAGAAGCCTTGCATCGTCTTACATATCACAAAGGGAACCTGAAAAATATTTATTTTGTTTTGCTTCCATTCTTTCCAAATAATGAATGTTTGCCTCTGTGTGGCTAGGCAGTAATATCAATGCTTTCCTTTATCCTAGTACGGAAGAGAAACAGATCAGCTGAACAAACTGAGCAGAAATGATGGAAGACAAAACCTCTTTTCTTTCGACCCAGAAGTCCAGGTAAACATTCCCATGTTTGCAAATGTGAGGTTTTGCTCTCTGTAAGAGTCCCTTGGTGTTGTGCCTCCCTGTTCCCTTGCACGGCCACAGCGTTTGCCTGCAGAGGCAGTGTGTTTTTCAGTGGATTAGAGAACAGAAGTGCAGCCCATGTCCCTATCAGTGGCAGCTGAACAAGATGCCAATGCTCAGGTGATAACTCAGATAAAGGGAGGACTCGCAGCAGCCCCACACATGGCCTCCCTCCAGCTTTGCTGGCTTCTGTATGATGCATCTCGATGTTGCTGGATTTCAAACCCATCACCTGGGCCTCTGGGAGGTTCTCATGGTTGCAGAAGCGGTAGAAGTGGTATTGCAAGGACATCTGCAATGCTGCATGGGCTCAGCACGTCTGAGTAGGGAGTAGTGACGTTAAAGACCATGATAGGGTTTTACAAAGAAAGCCTCAGTCTTCAGGGATTTTTCAAATGTAGGGGACATACAAACAGAAAAAAAGACCCCATGATGTTCTAATGCACTGGAGTAGGGTTTCATTGACTATTGGCTTGTTTTCTTCTCAGCTTTGATGTCTTTGCTGAGCTCTCTGTCAAGGTCCAGGTGTGGGATTTCAGTGGAATGAGCTGCAATTGTTAACACAGTTGTAGAGAATTGTTCCAAGTTATTTCATAGTTTCTGGTTCTCCTTCTGGCATGCTTTGGCTTGTTCACACCTGCGAAAAAGAATATTCTGGTTTAACAAGGGAATGTAATTAGTCTTTAAAAGGTTTAGTTGTACAAAATGAGCTTTTCTCTTGGCTCTTCTTTAAGGTCTTTAACATGAAGAAGATAAGCATCCAGGAGGCTTTTTTTTTTGAAGAGAAGCTTTGAGAAGTTTCCTATATTCTAGTCAGATAATAAAAATGGAAATATTATTCAGCGTGGAGTATCTAAGATATCTTTTTTACCTAACCAAATGGTTAGGCTGAATTCACTGCCCTCCCTCTATACCCAGAGCTTTTCATTCTGGTGTGGGTCAGTCGGATCTGCTATAACACTGGGCATTCAAAGTCACTGCCCCAGTCAACGCTGGTGTGTACGTGCGTGCTTGTATGCCTGGTGCTAAGGAAACTGGGAGCAGGAACATATTCCTGCAGCGTACTTTCCTCATTGAAAGGAAATAGGGGAAACAATGGGAAGAGTTTCCCAGAATCGGATTAACAATTGCAGCCTATTTTGCTGAAATTACTTGATTGTGAGATATCAGCACCCTACGTTTGGCAGGCAGGTTTCTGCAGGATCTGAGGGGGAAAAACGAATAGGACTGTGCCAGATTGTCACCAAGAGATGTGCTGGTATTTAGGGGTGTTTGGTAGCTCTGTGTCCCCAGTGCCCAGGACGATGGGTATGGTGAAGGCTGAGGGTCCTTATCTGGCTGATGGTATTTCGGTCACATACGTGTCTGCTCTCTGGGAAGGACGGATGTCGAGGCACAGACCAGGCATGGGTGTTCTGGGTTAGGAAGGAGGTGATTATAATCAAGACTGTTTGGATTTCCCAGTCGGCCCTGCAGACAGTCTTTGTTGTTTCTAACCATGCCGGTTATTGCTGTGCATCTAGAAATGCCTTCCAGTTTGAGATGTTGTTCACGATCCCAACGGCATGTGCCTTCTCTCTATTTCAGGCACAGGGACCATCTCTTAAACTAGTCAAATCTTCAAACTGGAAGATACTTTTCTGAGTGTAACAACAGCTTATGTTCCACTTTCTTCCCCAAGCTCTAAAAGCTGTTTGGGAAAGTCCCCAGGGTTACAGCAAAGCAGGAAGGAACTGAAATCATACTGAGGCTTAGTTT
Organism: Aptenodytes forsteri; assembly: GCF_000699145.1. Classification (NCBI taxonomy): domain Eukaryota; kingdom Metazoa; phylum Chordata; class Aves; order Sphenisciformes; family Spheniscidae; genus Aptenodytes; species Aptenodytes forsteri. Next base: position 1,633,587 of record NW_008796175.1, on the reverse strand, counting down.
TCTGTGCTCTACAAACCAGATTGCTAAAAGTTGATACATCCCCATGAATTCATGTCCTGAATACATTTGTGTAACATCACCAAATGGCACTCATTTGTGAATGTCTTGTACCTTTTGTACCACTTTAAAAAAAAAAATTTGGTTAAGATAGCGTTGGCTGTAATGTGATCCCTTAACATTATTCAGGGGGTTATTTTCTTTTTTAATGAGACCAGATTTGTTTGTTTGCTGTCTAGAGGCTAGACTTCTCGGGGATCGAGCCAGACGTGAAGCCATTTGAGGAAAAGTGCAGCAGGCGCTTTGTGGTGTGCTGCCAGGACCTCTCCCTCAACCTCCTTGCTCAGCTCAGCGACAGGTCGGAAGGAGGACCCACCAATGTAAGGGGAGCTCTGGCATGTCCTGCTTTGTCTTCTTTCTCCTCACCAGCAAGAAGAGCCCTCGAAAGATTAATCTGGGTGGATAAAAACATCCCATTTTGCCATGAGCTCCAATGGGACCTGGGCAAACAGTGGCTGCTGGCCCAAGGTCATTGCAGGATTTGTCTGCCTTGCTATTTTGGTGTTCCAAAAATGTGTTTGGGGACAGGGTCTGTCCCGACGTGCCTCAGCCTGCCAGGAACTGCGAGTGCTGGGAAACCAGCAGCTCAGAGGCATAGGGAATGGGGAGCGTGTGTCTACCATGTTCTGGTTCCCTGTGAAAGTCCTGTTGGTAAATGATTAAGCTCCATCTCCAATCCACTCACTGTTGTGTTTTATTTCATTTCCCCTAATGGCAAGGGATTTCCCTGTTCTGAAACCTTCTTCTGACTCCAAGCCTAACTGTATTCACAGACACTTTATTATATTCATTTGTTATTGTGCCAAAGTTGTGCCTTAGCCTAAAAAGCTCTTCCTTGTATTTTCTGAGCCTCTGATGTCTGTAGACAGCTATGACCTCTCTCCTCAGCCTTTGTTCTGCTAGGCTGAACAGACCAGGCTCCTCCAGTCTTTCCTCCCAAAACGTAATCCCTATTATCATGTCCTGCATTTGCTCTGGCTGGAGACAAGCCTTTATGCAAGGGTGCCAGAGCAGCAGATAGCATCACAGGGGAGGCAGCAGCACTGGCACTGACCGCTCCCTGCTGATCGTACTTTGATGCCTGTTAGAACTGCAAAGGCTTTTTTGTGATGGTTTCATGTTGGCAGCTCACAGCTAGTACACCAGGTTCGTTCTCCTTGGCAACTCCCAGCAGATGAATGCGTCGCTGATAGTAGAGATTCTTGTTATTCATCCTTAATCAGGCCCAGAGTTAGACCTAATCAGCACATTTGCCTCCAAGTTATGCTGTAATGTCTTGGACACACTACAGTCTTATCTTCAGGCCTTCGCTTTTATCTTTACATGGACACGTGCCTACTGGGATCTTTGAATTAAAAATACATGGAATTGTTGCCACTTGCCTTGTGCTGTCGAGGTCAATAGCTACAAACGAGTTGGCAGATTTTGCACATGCAGTTCCTCAGCAGTGTTAGCCTTGCTATTAGTTGTAGCAAAGCCTATAACTTTGCTCCTGTGCCACGCGGCATATAGCAGCTGAAGAACATTTTGAGTGTCTTGCAGAGTTGATTGACTTTGGACAATAAGTGAAGTGGTCTTTAGCATGTGAACATGCTAATCAATCTTAAGTTGATTTCTTTCTCATTGCAAAGGATAAACAGCTCTAACTGATGGATTGGGGTCATCTTTTCTTCCTAACTTTATAGTTTATCATTTATATAAAAAACCCTATGGATTTCATTCTTTATATTTCATTGATGGTTTTAAAGTAGCTTTGTTCAAATTGACTAGATCAAAATGCAAGAAGATGCAGGTTTTATGTATTTATAAGGCAAATGAACATGGATTGTCTGTAAGAATTCTGTAAAATGCTGGTGTACAAAACTAAAGGAAAAACAGATGCAGAAGGCAAGCCTAGCAGGGAAGGCAATGCATGTGAATACTCTTGAACCTGTACTGTGCATTTTTTTGACGCATATATTCAATCAAATTTCCAGGTTGAGCCCTTTTTCCTAAGCTTGGCATTATTTGACCTGAAAAATAATTGCAAGATTTCAGCTGACTTCCACGTGGACTTGAACCCGCCGTCTGTCCGTGACATGCTGCTGGATAACTCTGCATCCGGAGCAGAGGGCACCAAGGGACGTTCACCGGGCGAGAGCCTTGTGCATGGAGTCCCTGAGTCTTGCCTGCGCTACATAAAACGGGTGAAGAACTGACTTTCTCCTCTTGTTCTGTATCTCCGTTGAAGCTGTGGCTGTTCAATAGTGTTGCGGTGTGTTGTTATCCACTGTGTGGAGAAGCAGAAGTCAGCTTTTCTCTTGAGCTGTGGGGTTTTGTCATGTTTTGGTCAGTGTCTCAAGCTGATTACCACTTCGGGCTCACTGGCAGCAATAGGCAAAGCACCAGGTAGAGCTTTTCATGACTTGACCATGCTCAAGTCTTGTGAGTCCCCATGGCCCATCGGCAGCAGCAACCAGAGCAGGGTCTGTGTGGGTTGTGAGAAGGGACAGCAAGATGATTGGGGCCAAACCCAGCAGTGTGCGTAGGGTGTCCTGCTCTCTGACAGCCTACTGTCTATCTATTGCAGGGGGTTTTCTCTGTGACTGACCCACACGTGGAGATCTTCCTGGTGGCCCGCGTGGAGAAGGTGCTGCAGGGCAGCATTACGCACTGTGCAGAGCCGTACATGAAAAACTCAGACCCGGGGAAGGTACTGGATGGGGCCGTGAGAGTATTTGCTTAGTGATGCTGTCTTCTGCTGCAGGGAGTAGTGTGGTCTGAAACATGGGTTGTTTCTGCTGCTCTTTAGCTGCTTTCTGGCAAATACTGGTCTTCATCCATTCTGCTGCTTGCACTGTTCCCAGGCTGGCATCAGCTGGGCTGTCCTGGGAGAATCGGTTCCTTCCCCTGGAAGGAGGCAGAGGATTTTTAGAAAGCTCCAAGCAGTTGGGGCAGGGGGACCTTTCCCCATTACACTTCAACAAGGCAAAGCCTGGGCTGGCAGCAAAAAATTGGGACACTTCATCCCCAGAGAAAGGGGCTGCACTGCTACATGGTGCTACACACAGTGTCTTGGACTGGTCCCGGCTCACACTGGCTGGGAACAGCAATGTTTTAGTAGCAGCAGAACATGGGCTTCACCCTTTATTCTGCTCACCCTGCCTCTGTCTTGCTCTGTGCAGAGTGCCATGATCATATGGGAGAACTTATGCAAAGGGTGGTCATTGGTCCTGGTTCTGCTGGCATCAGTCTCTGCGTGCCAGGTGGAGCTGATGCTGCCTTGCTGCAGCCAGTCAAAATTAGTCCCTTGAAAATCAGTGTATGGAAAACCTGGTATGTGATGGCATTCCCTCGGCACACTTTGTAAACCTGTACAGGATGAGCCAATTACAGTCAGTTTTGGAAAATAACTACTAATACCCTTTGGAAAATAAAATACTAATACCCTGACAGTTTAATGCAGAATCAAGAGGAGTTTTAATATGACTGTGCCCACAACATGTTTGCTATTGCTTTGCAAAAGTAATAAATGTGCATGTTGTAAAGTGACAGACATGTCTATCAGCTGCTTCAGCGACTGTTGTGCTGTGTGCCTGGGGAGCTGTGCATTGTGGAATACGGAGAGTTTCTTCTCCCTGGAGACTACAGTGCTCTTTACTTCTTCTCCAGGGCAGCATGGAAGCCGTGGCACACGCTAATCTCTCTTGTGTTTTGCAGACTGCCCAGAAGGTCCATAAGGTGGCCAAGCAGGTGTGCAGCCGTCTGGGGCAGTACAGGATGCCCTTCGGCTGGGCTGCCAGGTTAGTCACTTCGGACTGCGCTTTGGCCATGGCAGGAGCTGCCGCTGCAAGTTATCTGGGACATGATCCAGCCAAGTGGGCGAAGGGCCAAGTGACTGGAGTCAGTGAAGTTGCAGCCGAGGGCAGAAACTGGCTCCGATTCCCAAGACAGAATGGGGATTGGCCTGAAATGCTCTATCTAGAATTAGAAACAAAATATTAAAAAGTAAACAGTGCTGGGAAGACGGTAACCTTCCTGCTGACCTGTAGCTACTGCTATCAGGGCAGATCATTCCTGGGGATGAATCACCCCGTACCGTGCTACCGCGGGAATCGGTGCAGAAATCCCTCCTGGCACCAGCCATTGCCAGGGACAGGATGAGAGTGGAGGACCTCCTGGCCTGGCAGCGGCAATCAGCTGGGGTTTGTCTCCCATCTTAGACTCTGCTTTAATTAACGTTCTTGGGAATGACTGGAGGTAGTGATCCTGTTCCCCACTGTTCTTTTACTGTGACTGATACAGTACATCAGTGCTAACTCCCTTAAATCTCATGTCAGAGGAAGGCCTGAAGGTGAGTTCATCCTTCTGCCACTGCCTCCTATTGCTAAATTGCTGTTTGGTGCTGACAAAAGGGATAGTAATGACATGGGAACACCAGACGACTGTCACAGTGGGCTGGGATTTGGTGGTATACAGCTTGCAATGTGTATTCTTAGACTAAACTAGGCTAGAATAGAATAGAGCTGGATTTTCCTGTGACACTGACTGCTCAGCTTCAGGATGGTATTTCTGGGATGCAGCTCGCTCCCGGGAGCTGGCACACAGCCTGCGCAGTGCCTCAGCCCTCTTTGAAGTGGTGCCTCAGCCCAATGGTGGGCTCTGTGTGTGCATTGACTTTGACGGGCTTCAGATTTGCTCCTGCTGGGTGAAGAGCTGCATCTGGAGACCAACGAGTTGAGTGTCCAACAGCCTGGTGTGGGGAGCTGTGTTGCTCTGCATCCCTGGACAGTTTCCCTGTGGGTTTTCAGAGGAAGCTGTTGGCACAGAAAGGGAGTATGGATGCTTTAATGTTCCTGCTGTACACAGACACCCCCAGCCTTTATAGTCAAATGCAAAGGTGCTGGTACTCATCCAGGGCAGAGTCCAGTCTCCTGCTCTGGGTTCAGGAGGAAGCTGATGTATGTCCTGAGGCTGGTCTTCATTGCACAGTCCTTTCCTAGGAGGATTTCTGTGCTCTGACCCCATGTGCAACTAGGAAGATACTTTACCAGTTGGTGTTAGTGGGAGGGGATTGAAGGGCGTTTGTGATTGTGGACCAGGCTTGGAGCTGGGCTGGGTGTGTAATTCTCACCTGGCTGGAGAGAAGGGAAATGGGTGATGTTCCATCCAATTTTATGTGACGAGTTGGATTGTAGTCTGTGTGGGGTCTAAGCACCACGTGAGGATGGGAGGGTGATCGGGAGGTCTGGCGGTATTCAGAGCAGTCACAGGCCAGTGAACCTCTCACCTGATAAACTGCCCTTCAGCCTGATGTGTCAAAGACCTCAGTGTCTGCATATTTACCAACATTTAAGAAATGTGTCTCTTCTTTTCTGCAGACCAGTGTTCAAAGACTCCCAGGGCACTCTTGATGCCGAAGGAAAATTCTCGCCTCTGTACAAGCAAGACAGCGGCAAACTCTCAAATGAAGATATGCTGAAGCTTTTAGCAGAGTATAAGAAGTAAGTGTAAGAGACTGGTGCAGAGGCTGAGCAGGCATTTTAATATACATTTTTAAACAGTTAAGCATAAACATGAGATGACAATTTCTAAAATACTCAGAGGGTAACAAAAAGCCCTGCTGATGTGTTCAGCACCTGAATTTCCAAGGTTCACACTCTTGTTCCTTTCTCCCTAATGCAGACCAGAGAAGACAAAACTACAGGTCATTCCAGCCCAGTTGAATATCATCATCAAAGACATCCCGCTAGACTTCACAAGTAAGGATCTTGGATCTTAAAATAAATGCTGATGGCTCTAGCCTCAGGAGTTAATACTTCTATGGGGAGTTCTGCTGTTTCATTAACAAGAGTATCTCGGGGCTGCAATGAGAAATGAGTAATTTGGCACAACCATGGGCTTGTAAGTCTTTCCGATGGATGCTGTGGAGGGATGTGGTCCAAGTGCAGAGGTTTACCTGAGGGGTGCATCTGCTTTACAGTTTGGCCATCACATCCTAAATCTAAAGGAAGCCACCTGCCTGCTTTTGCTGTTATTATTACACCAATCTCATATAACGTTTTTGATCCATAACACCAGAGGACTTCACAAACATGGTCAGTGTGATTCTTCACTTCGCATTTAAAGAAACTGAGGCAAAGAAAGGACTCATGATGTGTTCACTGTCACCCCATGGGCCTCCTATTACGGGTTCTGTAGTCCGGTCCCCTATCCAAAAGGCTTTTCTAGTGGACTTAATTATTTTGTTCTTTGAAAGGCCATCACTTGAGATGAACTCTCCCTCATGGCTGTAAGTCTCAGTGAATTAGGCAGGGCTTGCACGTTGGTATTTGGAGGCAGCAGAACCGTCAAACATCTTTCTGAAGTAGAGAGTGGAAAAGGACTGATGTAGTGGGTCTGACGCAATTTGAGACGTCAGTCTCAAGCCATCATCTCAGTAGCCTGTCTGCTTCAGTCAGGTGATGTTTGCATGATTTATAAAACAGTAACTTAATGGGTCAAATTCCTGGAAGACTCAAGGTGCAGGTCCTGGACAGAGCAGCCATCCCTGCCCAGACATGGGTCATTCACCTGACCCTCTGACTTCACCCAGAGCTACAGGAAAGTGCCGCTTCTGCAGTCCCCATTGGCAAGGAGAGCAGAGCCCCACGGTGCCCGTGCACCCGTCTTTTCTTGGTATTGCTAATGCAGTTGGGGACCACAGATGTTGCATGATCAAGGGGACAATTTTCCCTTAATCATTTCAATGGGAGTGGTCCAAGTCCTGCTGCCTGGTCAACACACACAATCCTCTGATGTGAAGAGAACTGGATGCTCAAGAGCAATGGCAGAGTTTCGGACCCATGAATTTCCTTTCACGTGGGCAGTACTTCCCATGTTTGTGGGGTCTGTGCTTATCCAAGCTTTCCTTCTCTTCTAGATTGTGTCACAGCTTCTTATATTCCTATAAAGCCTTTTGAGAAGAGCTGTGAGGACATTGCAGTTGAAGTGGAGGAGCTTGTCCCAGAAGTTGCAAAGTACTGTTATCCCTTCACTGTCTACAAAAACCACCTCTACGTCTACCCCTTGCATTTGAAGTATGAGAACCAGAAGGTGTTTGCAAAGGTGAGCGACCCAGAGAGCAGGCTCCAGCCAGATTCGGTGTGGTCTGGGGTGATGCTGCTGACCTATAGCAATGGCTCATCCTCCATGTTCTTCCCCATTTCAGGCAAGGAATATTGCTGTCTGTGTTGAGTTCAGGGATTCAGATGAAGCTGATGCCAGGCCATTAAAGGTGGGTACCTGTTATTTCTAGGGCCCTGGGGCTCGCTGCTGTGTACTGTGTGCCAGCCAGGCTGAGCAGGACAATAAGCAAGCACTGAGTTTCCATGCTGTTTTAATTTGGCTGGCTAATTTAGGGTGGCAGCAACCCTGAATCTAGCTCTTCATTTGTGTTTCCAGTGTATCTATGGCAAACCTGGAGGCCATCTCCTGACCACAAACGCCTATGCTGCCGTGCTGCATCACAACCAGAGTCCGGAGTTCTACGACGAGGTAAAAATGAAATGGTGGGAAAAAACAGATTTTCCTGGATGCTACAAAGCCAAGGGGCCTTTCAGGTTATCTCTTTTTTCCAGGGCTGGGTGAAATACAGGTAAAAATAATCGTCAGCCCTTTGCCTCAGTAGAAGGGCTCAGCAAAGCCAGAGACTTTGTCAATTTTTAATGCCAGTTTGTTTTCTGCTGTCTTTACTGTCGCGCTTTGTGCACTCCAGTCACACACCCCCATTAATAAGTAATGTGAAAATGTGATGAAAATGTTAGCCAGGAGTTGTTTAAGGTGGGTAAGAAAGAATGTGTCTTGTGTAACTGCATACAACATAGCATTTGTGAAATAAAATAAAACTCAAAATATTACTCCACGATTAAAAATACAGTCTTATCTATCATGATATCATTTTAGATTAAAATTGAGCTTCCAATTCACCTCCATCAAAAGCATCATTTGCTTTTCACCTTCTATCATGTCAGCTGTGAAATTAATACAAAGGCAACATCGAAAAAACAGGACACCGTTGAAACTCAAGGTATGTTCACTGCTTAAATTACTTCTGTTGGAGTATAAGAATCCAAGATAAAATTAATGTAGGGACATGAAGAAATATTTTATTAAAATACTAGCCTATCTGAATTTTCTTTTTTGAAAGCAATCTAACTTAAATCATGGGTCTAAACTGGAATAAAGCACAATGTTTTTAGCGTATACTAAAGCTCAAATTTTTGCTGCAATCTGACAGCTATTTCTGCGTGTTCTTGACTTGGCTTGCATGAATGGGCTATTGTCAGTCAAGTCACCAACAAAAACTTGATGCGAGATCAGGACCTCAGAGGCTGATCCTGCCAACACTAGGCATGTGTAAGAGACTGAGCATACCCAGGTCCCACTGGTTGGGATGCCTCTCCGTTCAGCTGGTCCTCGGGCGACTGAAGGACCCTCTCACCATGCACAAGGCTCGCACACCATTTCTGCCCCTCAAACCCACTCCTGATCTTGGTTGAGCTGTGTCTGAATTTCATTCATCGAGTCACCGGGTAAAACGTGCTTTAACAAGGCTGACATGGTCGATCTCAGCCTCGTTGAAGCCACTTGCACAACTGAGAGTTGGATTTTCTCAGGGTGAGACACAGCTTTTTTTGGAGCTTGAGCAAAACATGTATCGCTGTGTGTCTGCTAACTCTGGTCCACTGATTGCCTTCGCAGTGGGATATGCCTGGGTCCCGTTGCTGAAGGATGGACGGATTGTCACCCTGGAGCGGCATTTGCCAGTCTCATCCAACCTTCCACCTGGCTACCTGGGTCTCGGAGACACAGAGTCACGAAGGGTAGGAAGGCAGTTTAAAATGGGCTTAAACATAATGGGAAGAGGAAAGCTGAGTTTTTGTTACCACTGTAAGTTCTGGGCTTCTGTTGGTGCTCTGCTCAGCTGGAAAGATCCCTACTGCTGGGCAGCCCCCGAAGCTTAAGGTTCTTAGGGGTGGGAGACAGGACACTTTTAATTCCACTTTCCGTGGTTATACAGGTTGCAGAGAATATTTTTGTGGCAGGCTGGACTGGGCTGTTGCAGATGGTGCAGAGCAGGAGACTGGGCACGTGCTCTGTGTGCACGTTCTTGCAGGGACCCCTCTGCCCTGTCGTGGCTGCAGTCATGTCGCTGGTGTTTGTGCTGGGTGGGGGAACCTGTTCTTCCACCTCAGCCCCTACCTTCTGACCAGGTGTCTGTCTGCACAGAGCCACTTGCTCACCGCAGTCTGAAACCAAGTACTTGAATGTTGTCTGTTCACAGCAGCCCAGTGTGGATGCGAAGTGGGTGGATGGAGCAAAGCCACTGTTTAAAATCAGAATCCATTTGGACTCGACCATTTACACCCAGGTAAGTCAAGCACCTCGTTCTCAAAGACTTTCAACACAAATGCAGAGGAAGCAATTGCTGTATCTCTACTACTGCTATGCCATAGGTGCTGTGGGAAAGAGGTACCTGTGTTTGCAGAGCAGCACCGAGATACTTCTGTAGCAGCAGGTCTGGGATTACTTGCAGGGATCTTGCTCCTTCGTCCAGATGTGATGAGACAGTTGTGTGAGTGAATGAGCCTAGGGAGAGGCTGATGCTTTCTTGGCCAATTTCACTGTAACTGGTAGGACCAAGGAAACATTTGAGCAAATGAGCTGCTTTGATGATGCAAAAGAGAGAAGAACTGGTGGAAATGGGAGGTTCCCGCAAATATTAGACTCTTTGATGACTTCAAAAAACCAAAAAGTTTTCTAACAACAGCAGACACAAGTAAACAAGAGTCACAAGAGTCCTCACTTCCTTTTGAAACCAGTTCAGGCTGTTTTACCAAGTCCTCATGTGTTCTGTCATCTTATGGTAGTGATGAACCTCCCCAAGCTTCATGTGATGTGCAGCAAAGATCCCCCAGCACATGCTCTGGGGCACCTCCTGTCAGCACTGCTCATGGGGAAATGCCCTTGGCAGGGCTTGTTGTCCTGTGCTGGATGTAATCAGCTGCATTTACATTAACAGCAACTCGCTTTCAGCATCGTCTAAACCTGTTTTAGGGTCTTACTGATTCTGTACAGCACTGCGAGCAGCACAGTAGTTCCACTCCCCACCAAATTACACTCCCAGATGCTTTTCAGGGTTAAATAACCCAGTAATTAAATTTAACCTTGGAGGAGGAGGGAGAGGAATGGAGAAGCATGGGAAGGAGAGTCTGCCTCAGATGGACAGTAGGAGGTCAGTGAGGCAGATGGTGAGGCACTCTCGAAGAGTTGCAGCTGGGAGAGAAGGGCTCTCGCTTCTCCAGGCCAGTGTTGGACAGGGACTGGGGCTCAGGGTAGTGCAACCACAGGAGAATTTTAACACTGCTGGCAGTTTTGTGCTTAATCTCAAGATTAGTTGGGAGCCAGGGGATGGGCAGTGGCTGGGTACGTTGGAAAAGGCAGGGAGCAGTACTGTAGTCCTGGGAGATGGCAGCTGGGGACCAAGAGTGCCACTGGTAGTGACATGGGGCTTGCTAGGGACATGGCCCACTGCCGCAGGTATGTCAGCATGTTTTAGGGTGTAAGCTGCAAAGCAGGGGTTGACAAATTGGACAAAAGCCGCAATAGGTTGCTGCATTGAACTTGTTTTTCTTCTCTTCCAGGACATGCACTTACACAAATTCTTCCAGTACTGCCAGCTGGTTCAGGCGGGAGCTAAGGAGGTCCCAGGAGAGCTTGTTAAATACCTAAAGGTGAACAATGCCTGTTGGTGGGCTTTGTTTGTGTTTTTACGGAGCATCAGTAAATACCCAGAGCCCTGCTCTGTAGGAACACACACTGGCTGTAGTGCTGGGACTGGTGCGCTGTGCAAGATCCTTACCTCTGCTTACTGACACAACTGTCTGCTATCTGTGTGCTGCTTCCCACTGCCTTTCACAGCAGATAAAACAAGTAGTCAGCTGTGGGGATTGAAGGCACGGACTCTGGCAGGCAGCAACCAAAGACCTTTATTGCTCTTTGTTAGCATCTTTTATAGCGAGCAGAAGTGTACACGCGCTACCGGCAGCTTGCAGATAGGTTACAGCCTTGTGTTCACGCGCATCTATGCTCTAGCAGATTGGCCCATTCTTCCTGATCACACAAAATGCCTTCATGGCCTTTATCTTGTTTTTCTCCTTCCAGCTGCACATTCCTTTCTCCGTTATCTTCTGCTTATGTGCCTTCTCGTGCCAGGCGGTACAGTGCTTGCTCATTAAAATCAAACTCAGGAATGTCCGT
>NW_008796175.1:1606532-1620561 GCF_000699145.1 Aptenodytes forsteri | reverse complement strand
TGTGGGGGTGAAAAGCGGCACGGACTCCGGCAGACACGGCAACCAAAGACCTTTATTGCTCTTTGTTAGCATCTTTTATAGCGAGCAGAAGTGTACACGCGCTACCGGCAGCTTGCAGATAGGTTACAGCCTTGTGTTCACGCGCATCTATGCTCTAGCAGATTGGCCCATTCTTCCTGATCACACGAAATGCCTTCATGGCCTTTATCTTGTTTTTCTCCTTCCAGCTGCACATTCCTTTCTCCATTATCTTCTGCTTATGTGCCTTCTCGTGCCAGGCGGTACAGGGCTTGCTCATTAAAATCAAACTCAGGAATGTCCGTTAGTGAGATTCCCATCCCCACAGTCAGCATCGCTCTGCCGCGCTCGTGGCAAACCCTCCTCTTGGTGGGCTCACGCACTCCTCCCCTGCTGCCCTAGATCTGATTCAAACCTTTAAACTGTAGCACAATTCCTTGTTTTCAGGTATTTATCCATTCAAAACAGGAAATTTTTTTTCAGGCTGAAAAAAGATCTGTGAGATTATCAATTAGTTAAATTTCACCACAGATGACCTGTGACCTGGACCCAGCTTTTCGGCAATCTCTGCAGCATGAGTAAGGGCCTCGGAGCAGGTCCAGCAAAGGCTTCTGCGGGGAATATATTTCTTGGTTGTTTACTGTCCTTGTTTCCTTCCATAACTGCCTGTTTTTGAGAGTGCTGCTGTAGCAACAGCTCTGCTTCCAGTGGTGGGGATTTATCATCACAAAATTACTGGGTGTGTTTCAGATAACATATAAATATTTTAAGAAATAGAAATAATGGCAGGTTTTGAAGCCAAGCACTGAAAGAACAGTTGCTTTGTTGTGAGCATTTTGTCAAGGGTCTGGGTAGGTCCCAACCCTGCCCACTCACAGTGACCCTGCTGCAGCCTGCAGACAGGCTAACCACAAGTGAGGGCTCAATAATACCTCAATAATTTCAGTAATTTAAATAACTAGATACAGATTTAAGAACCTTTCATTAGATTTGCAGGTTTGAAAACTGAAAATGAAACACGCTGTCTTTCCTAGACTCATATCGTGAGATTCAGGCAAAAGAGGTCTATAAGATGGGTGGAGAATGTACGCACTAGATGATCTTGACCTTCACCAAGTCACTTAAATCCCATTTCCAATAGCAAGCTATGCTCTTTGGAGAAAAGTCTCACTGCCAGTCATCGGGCATCACGTTTCCATGCTCCAAAGGCATTTGTGAAAATGGGACTTAGTCACTTCAAATAACTGTCTCAAGTGACGAGAAGAATTGGGAGCAAAACTTCAGCCTTAAATTCTGGGTTATTGGGGTCAAATCATAGCATGTGACCTCTAATTAAGTCATAGCTGCCTGGGCACATCTGAGAGGAGGATTAATACCTGCCATGAGTGATTCATGTTGCTCCCCGAAGGCATGCAGCTGGGATCTGTCAGCTGGAAGGCAGGCAGTAAGTGCTGCCATGGGTCCAAGTTCTCCTGTCCTCTGGCAGGCTGAAGCCCACACCCTGTCCTATCGCCTGTCGTGTTGCCACAGAAATGTCTGTGGACTATAAATATTTAACATCTGCAAATTGAACTAAAAGTGTCTGTGTTTTGAACATTTGTTTTAGTGTTTGCACGCCATGGAGATCCAAGTAATGATTCAGTTTCTACCTGTAATTCTTATGCAACTATTTAGAGTCCTTACAAATGTGACACAGGAAGATGAAGTAGCTGTCAACTGCACCATGTGAGTGTCTGGTAAATCATCCAGTTTTCTTCAGTTACAAATGCAAAACCACAAACTACAGTGCAAAGCAGGGTGTGGTTTCCCAGTACCAGGTGCTAAGTGACAGCATTGGGTGACCCCTGCTGCTTGCTCCCATGCTGTGAAACACCAGCCACTGTCTTCTCCTGGCATGCCCGGGTGGCATGGGGCAGCCCTTGTCCTGGCAGCTGCATGGGGACAAATGTGGTATATTAAAGATACTCCTGGTTTGTTTTCCAAAAGAAAAAGGGTTCGCTGGTGGGGATGGCTCTGGGAGCCGAGTTATTGGGGTGTCGAAAGGCTCCAGAGCCCCCGGGCACGTCCCAGCTGCAGGCAGCAGATGTGGTTTCCCCGCGGGAGCGACGCCCCGGTCTCATCCCTGCACGCCAGTCCCCTGTGTCAGGAGTATTGCTAAAAATCCCTTGGAGCTGGCCCTCTTGCGCTGCAGAAGCGGCCGCCGCCTCCGCGTTGGCTCAGAACAGGGGGGCGGAAGCGGCGGCGCTTTGTGCAGCGCTGCTCCGCCGCGCCTGCGGCCCCCAGAGGGCAGCACCGGCTAGGGCCGCGTCCCCGCAGGGAGCGTCTGCTGCGCGCAGGCTTGTGGAGGTCCCAAAGGGAACAAAAGGTGCAAAAGCACCTTTCCTGCCTGGCTTTGGCCGTGACACCCCTGAGCTGATGGATGCGTTAAAACATCCTCAAGTTTATGGCCTCAAGTTGCGGCAGGGGAGGTTTAGATTGGATGTAAGGAAAAATTTCTTTACTGAAAGAGTGGTGAAACGTTGGAACAGGCTGCCCAGGGAAGTGGTGGAGTCCCCATCCCTGGAGGTATTTAAAAGACGTGTAGATGAGGCGCTTAGGGACATGGTTTAGTGGGCATGGTGGTGTTGGGTTGACGGTTGGACTCAATGATCTTAGAGGTCTTTTCCAACCTCAATGATTCTATGATTCTATGATTCTATCTGTCTTCCTCACGTGGTTCTTCCTCCGTGAAGTGGTGCAGTGCAAAGGGCGATGCTGGATGCCGCTCCATGGAGATCTTCCCCTGACTCCAGGAGGTACCGTGCATCCATGTACCAAAAGCACCTCGCTCCCGTGAAACCGGAGGTCAGAGGCTGAGCCCTGATCCCCCAGAAATGTGGGGCCCGTTGCAATCACAGTCCTGTGCCATGGGGTGCAGGCTGTGGGAACTTCTTCTGTGCGGAGCACTGTAATCCCACTCTGCTTGAATCACCAGAGGGCAAGGACAGGGGAACAAGTGACCCCAGCTACCTGCTGGGTGACCAGCTCCCACCTTCACTTCCAGAGGTTTTTTCAAAGCTTGGCCTGATGCTTTCCAGTTTGTCAATAGCTTTCTGTTTAATGACAACTGTTTTTTCACCCAGACTTTCAGAGTGGAACTTAAAACCCGCTTTATCTGATAAATGGCTTGTAAACTCCTCCCTGTGGTTTGGCCTGCGGGGTCCGTGACAATGCGGAATAGTTTGTTGTTCCCTGTGGCTGGGACTGGAGTGTAAATCCCCAGTGTTGGCTGGGGAAACCAGGCATTTGCTGCTTTCATCAGCCGCCTGGAGTGCTTCTAGAGGCCTGGCATGTTCTCCAGGGTCTGCCTGTCTCCAGTGAACTGCAAGGCAACAGTCCGAAAGTAATCCAGTGCATGTAACAAGGAGCACATGATGTAAATTCAGTAAAAAAGAACCTTCCAGAATTAATAAATTCAGGGGATGCAGGAAGGTATCAGAGTATAACAACAATGGAGAATTTTTTCCCCACTTCTCAGCAGAGATTCTGTGGGGTTTTTGTGTTCATTTTGCAGACTTGGTGTAGTCGTATAGTTGTTCATTGTCACTTGTATTATCATTAGGAAAGGGCTCCCAGTGAGGACAGACTCAACACATGATAAGCTGTGCAGTGTGGATGAATCTGTAGCATGTGCAGGAGGGGCAAGTGGGCTTGCTCTCTTTATAGCAGGTCCGTAGGTACAGCCAAAGAGGACTGGGTGCAGAGCAGATCAACTTAATATTTTTGTTTTCGACTTAGCTAACACCTGAGCATTGTTCAGGTGTCTAATGCTCACTGCAACGTGAATTTAAGTAGCGGCAGGCTTTAATCCTGACATGCACGGAGGCCAAAGAATAGGATATGTCCCCTGCAGAGAAATGCTCCACCTCACCTCCTTGTGCAGGGAGCCTCGAGCATTGAAGGCAGCTGGTCTGGGCAACACCTGGTCCAGCACCAAAGTGGAGAAGAGGCCTTGGCCACCTCAGCTCCGAGTGCTCTGTCAAGGGGCTGTGCAAGGCTGTGGCAAGGATGGTGCAGGCACAGGAGCTGTAAGCCTGCAAGTACTGACTCTCTGCAAATCAGGCCGTGCCAGCAGTGAGGCCCTTGGGGTTGAGCAGGATAGGACACAGATGGTGTCTGCTTTCATGAGCTGGAGGAACTTTGCTCCCGCATTGCTTGCTGAACACAAACCACATTTCTCCCCAGGGTTCTTCTGCACATCGTGTCCAAGTGCCACGAAGAAGGTCTAGACCACTACTTGCGCTCCTTTCTAAAGGTCAGTCATGACACACTGCTTTGCAAAACTCCCTGCTGGGAGCAGGCACACTGCTGACGCTGTTCCTCTTGCCTCAGTACGTCTTTCGAGCTGAGAAACCCAGTGTCACACAGGCGAAGATGACCCATGAAATCCTGGTCCTTTCCATGGCCACAATCCTGAAGCAGTCGGCAGATTTTCTAGCCATCAATAAGCTACTCAAGGTGAAGTATTGGCAGTACTTGGCTGCCGAGGGTAGAAAACGGGGTCTCGTATAAAGCTCAACACTTTTACCCACCCAAACCCACCACAGGAGCAAAGCTACCAGGGCAGCTCCTCACTTCCACGTCCTTGAGGTTCTCCCCTTAAAACAGAGATGAATTCTTGCAGGAAACCTGGCTGTGTTAAGGCTCATGGCAGGACACAGCAAAGGGCTTTTCATTTTGCCAGTTTTGTCTATTTTCTTCAAGCCACACATAAGGGGTGACTCATGGGAGGCAGACTGAGTCTCTGCCTCTCTGGGCCTTTGCAGGGCTTGCACCCCAAACTCTGCTGGCTCCTTGGAGGGTGCGTTGGGATGCAGAGGGGATGGAGCTATTCCTACCCCAAGACTAGCAGGACTCCTCCGGGTAGCAAAGGCACCCATGCCAAGTGCAGCCGTGCTTACAAAATGCCATTTGAATGTGAGCTCTCCCTCCCACACTGCTGCTTCCCCACATAGTCAAACATGTTTGATCCTACTGAGAAAAATAATAGTATTCTTTGTTCATTCTAGTACTCGTGGTTTTTCTTTGAAGCACTGGCGAAGTCGATGGCAATGTACTTACTGGAAGAAAACAAAATCAAGGTAAAAGTAAATTTGTTCGATGCTGCATTACAGAGCCATCACAAACAAACTCTCCTCCAAAAGTTTTTCTGAAACACTATGTAACTCTTTATTTCAAAAAACCCTGACAAGCCGAACAGCTAGCCAGATCTTTCCTTTTTTCTCCACTTTACTTTTCCCGTCTTCCTCTTTTCACTCTCAATTGTAATTTAAAAATTCCGGATCTCCTTATAGCTCATGCAGCCTCCTTTTCTGTTACCAGCTACTGTGATTTCAGCCAGTGCTTTCTTTGTGCCAATTTCCAATTAGGAAACAACATAAACAAATACTAAAGGGAACTTGCGCCTGCACTTGGTTCTCCCCAGCTGCTTGCTTGCAGCACTGAGTGTATGATGTGCTTTTGGTTTCAGCTGCCCAGAGGCCAGCGGTTCCCTGACTCCTACCAGCACGCCCTGCATTCGTTGCTGCTCGCCATCATTCCTCACGTGACCATTCGCTATAACGAAATTCCCGAAGAGTCCAGGAATGTCAACTTTAGCTTGGCTAACTTCCTGAAGGTCAGCAGTTTCTTTCTTTCTCCCAGGCTTTTATCAGAAAAAAAAAAAAAAATTAGAAATAAGCAGCAAGCAAACAAATGTGTTTGTATTTTATCATCTCTTTGGTTTCTTCAATGATTAAAACTCTGGAGGGGATAAGCTTTCCTAGGAAGGAAACCTTCTCTTTGCAAGAGAGAGACTGTGATACTCTATATGTTATCTAGGGTTTTCAGTCACACCTAGCAACTGTTCAGAACCTAAGAGGAAATACATGTGCTCTCATTTTAAATATTTCTGTTGTCCCCCGGAGACTTAAGTGAGGTCATCCAAACAATTTCAGAGAAACAGGATCAAGTACTTTTTGGAAAGTCAGCAGCAGCTTAGAGGATCAAACCTGGCTGCTGGCAGGATGGTAGTATGGAGATGATTTACGATGATTGCTTTTATTTTTAATGATTGGTCACATGTTGCTGTTCTTTTCTCCAGCGTTGTTTGACCTTTATGGACAGAGGATTTGTTTTTAACTTGATAAATGATTACATTTCTGGATTCAGCCCAAAAGACCCTAAGGTAAGCAGTATGTTTCTTGAAAGGTGGTTTGCAGTTGTACATATCTACGTCAGTCAAAGCTCTGTAGTGATTATTTTATACGACTCTTGGAGGCCTTTTAGACGCTGTTCCTGCAGAGTCTTCTGGAGGCAGAAGTCTTCTGGAGGTCTTCTCTTTGTCTGGGCCGAGAGCCTGTATGCAGCTAAGCTTTAAACAATGTAAAGAGTCAGAACTAAAGGAGAGATTGGTTAATAGTCTGGATGAAAAAGGTAAAGAAGTCCCAAGTGACAGCCACATGCACTGACACTTAGGGGGAACAACACAAAAATTTGCCAATTATTACTGAGTTAACAAATAATAAATGTTATTTAGATTCCCCAATCCGTGTGCAACAAACACATTGAACTGGAAGCAAATGAGTCAAACTGAAAACATAGTTTGTGTTTGTCTTTTTTTTTTCTCAGCTGCTGGTTGAATACAAGTTTGAATTTCTTCAAAACATTTGCAATCATGAGCACTACATTCCTCTGAACTTACCAATGACCTTTTCCAAACCCAAGCTGCAAAGAGTTCAAGGTATGTCCTTTGTCAAGAGACTGGCTAGACAGCTATAATTTATTAGTCTTGATGGCTTCTGACTAGATGGAATTTGGTTTGGTGTCAAGGAAATTTATGTCCTGGTTAGCCTGATTTACATTAACCTCAGGAAAAGATGCTGTTCTGGCAGGTTTACATCATTTTGCTCCAGAATGGTATGCAATCAGTCTTTTCAGTATTTCCTGTATCTAAGTTTGCATGGGACTAAAATATCCAAAAGAAACTGCCCCTATTTCAGTAAATACACCACTTGTGCAAGTGTAATCCTTTGTTCCCAAGTGTCAGCATCCCCTGAGAAGCAGGGTGTCTCATCGATCAGTGCCGTAGAGAATGGAGAGACAGGAGAACAGATTGAATTCACTGCTCCACTGCCAGCTCTCTTTGTGGCCACAAGAAGGTGATTTAGGTTACCTTCTGCTTTCATTTTGAACAAGAGTATAGTGGTGCACAGTGCATTCAAGCTAGTACTCAAACCTGAGCTGAAGGCAGCCAGCAGAGAACTTGAGCCCATGCCAATCCTTAGCGCATACCAAGGGCATACGTACTGTGGCACCACCACGTATCCAGGCTGCTCTCACTGTCACACCATGTCCCCTTTGGTCCTGATGCTGCTCACCACAAGGCAGATGGGGTCTGCAAGGGGCTGAGCTGAGGCACTGTGCAAGTGTGGCTGGCTGCAGCTGGGCTACCGGTGACAGTGCAGACACACAGTGCTGAGCCCAGCAGCGTGCCTTGCCCGCCTCCTAAGATTGCTATAGACATAGTTTCATTCTCTCTGTGTCCTAATTTCTCATCTCTGCTAGATAAATACAGTAAAGATTGCCAGGTTTGGGTGCTAATAGCCTGGCAAGATAAGTACGGGAGAGGAGAGTGAGGTTTGAGATTCCCCCATGTGAAAGCCCAGTGGATTTATTCTGATGCAGGTGAGGGGATCTTCAGTTGTGCCTCAGGGTGCAGCCATACAAATCCCAAAGTGATTCCCTTTACATCCAGGTGGCAGAAGCAGCAGAAACTGACAAGTTTCCCTTATTTTGGTATGTTTGTGACCGCTCAGAGCTTTCTGGACCAGCTGCTAATCTTACACCAGTTTGGCTACTTGCCTGGCATAGTTTAACAAAGTGCAGTACTAAAAATGGCTGAGAAAGAGGAAAAACACACAACCACAGTGCCTCCCCATTGCTTATTAGTGGCATGATAACATAAGGATGCTCTTTTTTGGTTAACATTCACCTTTGCATTTGTGATGGTTAAACTGAAAAGCTGTAAGAGCAGCTCATCTTTCCTCCTCTGTTTTACTGTGACTAGGACCTACCAGTTGAGGTTTTATTTTTAAGACGTATTTTAAAACAGTGGTAGCAATTGTCATTCACACACATCTCTTCACAGTACAGCAGCCTATCCTCAGGTAGCAGAAGCGCCTTTGCAGTGGTGCCTGTGCTGTGCCTGCCATGGTAGAGACACGTAGTGATGCATCTCCATTGCAAACTTGTCTGGTTTTGTGGACAGACCTGTGATTACAGGGGACAGCGGGCTCAGAAATGGGGAGGTATGATGAGCACATCACCAAGGAGATATCCTGCTGGCCTTCCTCACTTCTTTATCAGCTTACTTGAATGAAGAGAGGGGATGTGCCCAGCCCCTTACTACTCTGTTTCTGGAAAAAGAAGGAATAGCCCCCAGGAAGGTGGATAAAGAGGACTTCTACAGCAGAAGCTGGTACAGACGGGCCTGCAGGCAGAGCACATCCCTGTGACCACATCCTGTTGAGCTGAGCGTTGCATCTTGGACCAGTTTCCCTGAAACATCTCAACTAATAAGGCTGGTTGCTGGTCTGCGTCCCTGCTGCCTCACCTGGGGGACATGTGTTCCTCATCAGCCAGAGCAAACCCCCAAGCCTGTCCTCACAGCCAGCAGCACAGAATTGTTTTTGCAATCTTGTGATAGCAAAGAACCCAAGAGATTGACAGAAGCTGGGAGTTAAGCGATAGCCTTACAAATAATATTAAAACATGACGTACTGTCCCGTTTCTCCAAGATTTAAAGCATTACTTATTCCTGTTTATTTTTGCTGTCTTTTTATTTGTCCCTTTTTCTTTTTACACATGAATTAGATTTTTTTTCATTTGCTGTGGAACGGTTCACTTCAGTAGGTAGGTCCAACTGGGATCACTGAATCCTCTAATGTCAAATTAAATATGCAGCTTCCAGTCGATTAGCTTGCATCCAACTAATGAAATAACCATGATGTGTGACACTTAGGCATTAGCTAACATGACTAACAATGAAAGCTAGATAATGCTCCAGATTGCTTTCTCTTTCCTCTGAATCAGACTTTCACAGACCGGTAAATGCTACTTATGAATCAACGAACTTAAAAATATCTTTTGCAGCCACAGAGCTGTTGGAACCCTTTGGCTGGGATTTTCAAAGCTGTGTGTACGCACCCTGCCTTACCACAGAAAAACTTTCACACCTGTGGGAATTAAAAAAAAAAAAAAAAAAAAAGGTCTGAGCTGAGCACACAGCATTTGTACCCTTTGGGGGAAGAACACACAGCTTTGGGGTTATCCCTCTGGGAGGCTTAGTGCCAAAATGCAACAGTCAAACGGTGCCTGTCATGGCTCTGATTAGGCATATGGGTTGCCTGACAGAGATAACGGTGTCAGGGCAAGGTCATTCATAGCAGCCCAAGTGCACACGCACCCTGCACTGAAATCTGTGTCTCTGTCACTTCTCTGCTGCATTATCCAGGCAAGTCAAGTGAAAATGCCTTACCCTTGTAGCAGCTGCTCCTTTGATCACAGTATATAGCCTGAATCTATGTGAGATGCAGGGTACAAGTTAACTAAGGTGATTAGGTACTGAGCTGCCTTTCTGCTGGCAGTCAGTGCGGCTTTTAAGGAGCTGTGTTCAATATCTGCTGGGGGCAAGCTAAGGGAGTCTCACAGTTTCTGGCAAGCAGCTTCCTGGAACCCTGCCCTGGCTCCCCGGTCCTTGCAGCAGGGCTTGAAAGGCCAGCTGTGTAAACTGCTGGAGGACGCAGTAGCGGTCACTTGGCAGCATGTCCTTGTTTGCATTCCCTCATCCCAGCAGGAGTATTTGCCTTTCTCTGCTCTCTGACCTGACAAGAAGGAATGCAGATGTCATGGAGGATGTGGAACAAGCTGCAGAGACAGCACTGCTAGGGCTGGGCGACTGTGATAAACGCACTGTCTCCACTGCCCACTACCACCCTCACAGCTGCTTCGTGGAGGCTGGCACCTCCGCTGCCTAGGTAGTCTGGGGATTTACAGGATAACCCCCACTCAGGAGCAAAGCAGCCCCGAGGCAGTAAGTCGTGCTGTCTTTCCCTGTTTCATCCATCTCTGACTTTATAAATTACTCTTTGGAGCGCTAAGCTTTGTAAAGCATCACACTGCAGAAATCCTTCTTTTAGCTGCTTCCGAAATGGTGAGGGCTGAAATTAATGATTAGCCTGAACTGGAAGATGCCAAGTTCTTTGATAGGACTTAACTCAGTGGTGGAGAAAACTGTAGTCAGTTCAGGCTTTATTGAAAGATCAGTGCACTATAGGAAAGAGAGTGATGAACCATACTCGTGGACTGTTGTGGCTTACATGACCTTTATGTCTTGCTCTGAACAGGTCCTCGGAACAGTTCCCTTAACCATTGCCTTGCTGTTTCTTTCAGATGTAAATCTTGAATACAGTTTAACTGATGAGTATTGCAGGCATCATTTCCTGGTGGGGATGCTTCTCAGAGAAGCCTCTGTTGCCCTGCAGGACAACTACGACATCAGATATACAGCCATCTCAGTCTTAAAAAATCTCTTGATAAAGCATGCCTTCGACAACAGATACCAGCACAAGGTCAGGCATATTTTGTTGGCTTTTAAATGTAATGTTCTTGAATTTTATGAAAAAACACACGTCGGAGTTTTAGATCTTGCATGGTGCTCCAAGGGTGTTCTCATTACTTTTTAGGGAACTGTTGTAAGTAACTGATAGTTATGGCATAACAGTAATAGCTCTGAGAAACGATCTAGGAACACAAACAATGCAGTCAGATAACTGCAGCGCTCTTATTCATGCAGAGTATTTAGATAATAAAGCCCTGAGCCATTAAGGAACTTGAGAGTGTCATTAGCCAAGAGGCTGTTCAACAAAATTAAGCAATGTCGATGTTCTGGTCTTGGGCTTAAATTAATATCCTGCATTAAATACTATCATTAGGAAACAGGACTGATCTCTGTTACAAGTCAACTGCATGTTTTACTAATTAGTGAAGCAGAGGAGAGGATCTGTGGATTCTCATGAGATGCTGGATTTCCACTGGGTAGCTTTCAGCTTTCTTCGGTCAGAGGCTCAGCGTGTGGTATTGCTGAAAGAGCTTGGAGATGGGCCTGTTTTCTTTCTTGATGCAGCTCCCTGCTGACCCATATGTCCTTGAAAGTGCCCAGCTACCTGTGCAGACACTACCTGGCTTTGCTCTAGGCTGAAAACATGCCTCTGTTTAGAATTTAGCTCCTCAAATTGGTCTTAGTGTGCTGCATTCCTGAGTTTTATCTGGGAGTGTGGATAGCCTCCTGGGCATGAAAGGTGAGAGAAGTGACCCAAATGTGCCTGGGGCTCCTGCACTCTGCATGGACCCAGAGCCAGCTCCTCTCCTCTCCCTTTTCTGCCTGTTTGGAAGGGCTGAGCGGGAAGTGGGCTTGCTTTTCTCTGCAGTGAGGATACCCGGTGACTTGCACAGCCTGGAAACAAAACTGCAGCCCGTGGTAGTTGGCAAGACTTGATATTTCAGGAGAGATTTGCCAGCTGTCTGACAAGACTGGGTCAGAGGCAGCCTGTTTCTGCTCTTCCGGGTGCCTGAAAACCCTCACACTAATTCAGGAGCTGTTTGCCCCCTCAGCGTGCAGCACAATCCCTGCCTCCTCAAAAACACCACCTGTCCTAAAATTGTCCCACTGGATTTTTGTACATGTGTTGTGCTCCAGGCTGCATGACCAGGAAACTGCCTGGAGCCAGGGCAGGATGCTCAGCTGGTGTCCCAAGACACCAGAGCAAAAAACCACATCACGGGCAGCACAGGCTGAGCGTGGCAGGGTCTGTTGCTGTGGTCTCGCCTTCAGCCAAGGAAACCCCAGTTCCATCAATGCTGAGAGAGGGTTTTCTCAACCCATGGGCATTTTCAAGATTTCTTTTATCTTTTGTCATACTGAATCAGAAGAAAAAATTAGATTCTTGTATTGGTCAAAATATGCCATTCAATTCGCAAGCCTTAAATTTCTTTTTTATTTTAACCTTTCTGTCAAGTCCAGAATAATAAATTTTTAACAAGAAAGAATTGGATGTAAGAGCCCTGCCTTTAGAAAAGGTCAACCAGGCCATTTTTGATCTATATCACTTAATACAAATTAATCTGTTCCTACAAACTGTTTTGACTAGAAGTATTTGCTATGGAGAATTCCTGACTGGAAGCAATAGCCAGCACCAGGCAAGGAGCAAATGTTTTTGTTTCATTACTCCTGGGTGTTGCACTTGAAAATCAAGCTATGCGAGTGAAGTGCTGGTTAAAGAGTTAGGAAATCCAGGATTTAGTTTGTCACACATCCTGTATGACTGGGAATGTTATTCAACCCCCAAAATCCCCAAGTGCACCAAGCTTGCTGCTAGAAGGGTAATACCTACCTGGCAGCTCTGGAAGTGG
Organism: Aptenodytes forsteri; assembly: GCF_000699145.1. Lineage (NCBI taxonomy): Eukaryota > Metazoa > Chordata > Aves > Sphenisciformes > Spheniscidae > Aptenodytes > Aptenodytes forsteri. The sequence continues at coordinate 1,608,054 of NW_008796175.1, read as the reverse complement.
AGATGAGAAGCCAAACCAACCCGTGTCCTCAGACACCATATACAGTGTGTAAATATATATATACATACATATGTATATGTGTTTTGGCTCAAGAGTTTCCCTTTTTCACTCCATTGAAAGCCTGGGCTCTTACCTACATTTTTCTCCCTGTCTTTTTTCAGAACCAGCAGGCAAAAATAGCCCAGCTCTACCTGCCGCTGTTCGGGCTGCTCCTGGAGAACCTCCAGCGAGTGGCCAGCCGCGAGGCGCTCTACTCCTGCGCAGCCACCTCCAGCCCCGTGAGTAAAGCCCAGCGATGCCTCTTTGCCCTCCTCCTCAGTCCTCCTCTCCCCAAACACCCCCTGTGCGCCTTCCACTGCCTGCAGGCAGGCTCAGCTTTAGAAATAAGTGTGTGTTTCTTCTCCCCACAGCCCCGTCATGTGCTTGTTTCTTTTAATTTGGCTTTTCCTGTGACTTTTTTCTGTCTGTAGCACTGGGTACAATGTCTCTGCCCTTTTGCTTGCTCTTGTTTAATGTGTTTCTTTACGGTATGCGTAGTGCCATGAGGTGAGGTAAGTCCCTCCAAGTGCAATGAGTTGCAACAGGACTCAGCCTCAGACTCCAGCAGGGAGTTCTGGGGAGTTGCCTGAATGCCTGAGGGTTGTGTGTGGTTCCCAGGCAGGCTTAGCCTTGCAGACTAGACTTTCCTCCTTGTTTGGGGCAAAACAACAACAAAAAAAAAGACATTTGAGAAAAACAATTCAAAATTTCAACTCAAATGATGAAAAACAAAAGGGAAAAAACTGCTATGACTTACTTTAATATGTTCTGCTATTCTTTGTACTCCTCCCCACGTCATTTGTCTCCTTGTTATGGAAGTAAGGAAATAATAGATTTTTTTCTTTTTTTCATCTGTGTTTTAAAAGGTGCTCTAATTTGCCTTTTTTTATTTCATTATTCTCTTCTAAAAGAGAATAGGTGTTATCTTCCATTGGTCACAAAAAAACTTATATTGTTTTACAGGCATCCAGGGATGAATTCGTGTGCAGTTTTGCACCCCCCTCAAATAGATCCAGCCTGATTGCAGACAAAGATCCAGGTAAATTAATTTTTCTAAACTTTAACTTTCCCATTTATTTTGAACGTAACTACTACCAGCCCCAAAAACCCCAAACCCGTTACCCAAAACCTGAAATAGTCACCTGTCAAAAGACCTCTCAGAGTTCGTATGCTTTTTCCTGGACGTGGTGTCACCCCAACTGTCCTTTCCAGATTAATCAGCTTTCGACATGGGGCCTTGGCAAGCCCCGTCTGTGCTGTCTGAATCGCATCCTCCACTCACTGTCCGTGATGTGCTGAGGAGTGCTGATGCAAAGGCGTTAATTGTGGGTTGAGGTGCTGGAGCGTGTCCAGAGAAGGGCAACGAGGCTGGTGAGGGGTCTGGAGAACAAGTCTTATGAGGAGCGGCTGAGGGAACTGGGGTTGTTTAGCCTGGAGAAAAGGAGGCTGAGGGGAGACCTCATCGCTCTCTACAACCACCTGA
>NW_008796175.1:1600059-1606193 GCF_000699145.1 Aptenodytes forsteri | reverse complement strand
CAGGCTGCCCAGGGAAGTGGTTGAGTCCCCATCCCTGGAGGTATTTAAAAGACGTGTAGATGAGGCACTTAGGGACATGGTTTAGTGGGTGGTGGTGTTGGGTTGACAGTTGGACTCGATGATCTTAGAGGTCTTTTCCAACCTCAATGATTCTATGATTCTATGATTCTATGGTTTTTTTCAGCCTGCGGAGCAGCACTTCCAAATGGCCATGCAATAAAGCGAGAGGACTCGAAAGGATCCCTGAACTCAGAGGGGGCAACCAGTTCCCCGGATCAGAGTGAAAATGTAACTTATCTGGGGTTAGAAAGAATGCTGCTCACTGCACCAGTCTGTGGGCTGTGTTAAATAAGGGGGAGGGAAAAGGAGTTCCCTGTGGTAACACTCTCAAAAGCCAGTTTATAAATATCTCTGTTTGGAAACAAAAAAGATTCATTTTTAACAGAGGAGGTCAGACTCACCGGTCTGGTATGCTTTCCCTCTACAAATATCTCTGAGCCAAAAATATAACTGTTGACAAATTATTTATTGAAGATGAAAGGCAAAACCTGTTGGGAAAAATCTCTGCTCCCATGGTGCATTTATTCATACTCAGACGTGCTCCCTGTGCATGGATGGGTCTGAGCCTGGCCAGTGCCCCGTGCACGGTGCTGGGAACTGGTTTCCACACACGGCTGGGGAGGCAAAGCACCATGATGCGAGATTGCCAGTGACCGCTGACTTAAGAGAAGATGAGGTATTTGTAGGAAAATCAGCACAGGCTAATAACCACAGCCCCAAACTTGCAGAAGGTGACCACGGTCACACCACAAAGAGCTCTGACCCCACTATTCAGACAGGGTGTACTCTCCTTGTTGGCAGATTGCATGCATGGAAATCAGGTATTTGTGCAAACCAGCCTCTGGTTTTCCTCAAGGCAATTTCCAGATGTCTTGGGTTGGCGTGAATCGTTGATGCCTCTTTAAAAACTTTGGCCCTTAAAACAACAAGGCAAAGATTATCTGGGCTCCTGCTGGCTGTGTCCTGACATGCTTAGGAGAGGTGGGGCCTTTCAAGCTCTCCCACTTGAATCACAAAGCTACAAGACACAGTACAGCCAAACACTTGACTATAAAACTGTTCATACTCAGCAAAGCTCTGAGCATATGCTTCAACGCTGCTGGTGGGATTTGCAGAAAGCGTTATTGCTTGCAGCTCAGCTCTTCCCCACAGCTAGACATCCTCTTCTGTGTCCTTGAAGGTATGTTTTTCAGAGTTGTTGAAAACAGCTTTTCTGTTAGGGAATGCAATATCCACAAAACCATGTAAAAGCAATGCCACAGGGAGGAGCTCAGCTTTAATGCTGCCCTAGAGAGGTAGACACGTTGCTTATCGCCTGTTCCCCTGGAGTGAGTTGTGTGCTGACTTGATAGTTTGGCATGGTCAACAGCAAAGTTCTGGCTATAGCACTGCATCTCCAACTCTAAACTGAATGTTTAATTCTGCTTTATTATGACTCACATCCACAGCTTGTCCCAGAAAAACAACGAATAAGATCTGTGGATCACTCTCCAAACATGTGAGGCACAGCTTTAAGAGAAGCGTCCTGCTTAGAGCCTAATCTTATCCATTTGTCAGAGGATACGGCTAGGGCAAGCACAGAGAATGCAAAACAAACTGGTAAAACTTTAGAAGTTGTGTTTTCCACCACACAATGCCCAAGCCTTTCCCACACAGATTGACTCACCAGCAGGATTTCACTTATCTTTGCCTAAGTCACAAAGTAGGAGGAAAAACAAGAGACACTTCCAAAAATCAGGGAAAAAGAAAAAAGTTCTTTTCTTAAGCTGAAATTTCCTGGTTTTTTAATAACTGACATTTTGGGTTGAAGCGTACGTCTTTAACAGAAAGTTAGATTCTTGCTTTAAACTGTGACAACTAAGGAACTATTTTGTTTGACAAGAACTGACTTGAAAAATGTCCGGGAGCTTAAACACTGCAGAGAGTAGGGGAAGTGAAAGCAGGGCTGCAGTGCGTTTTGCTGGATAAGCCATCATTCTCTGCCCAGACATTTTTTCTGGACAGAGAAGCATTCGGCCACATGTCCAGGATTTCCAGACTGCTCATCACTGGATGGGCAGCAACCCCAAAGGATGAGATGTCTCCAAAGCATGGTGCTGTGAGGGTGCACATGTAGGGGGACAGGAGGAATGCTGGCACATCTGGTATGTGCCGGGTTTGCTGTGCCCACGCTGCATGGCTTCTGGCCACACACTCCGCTCAGGCACAGCCCAGGCACCTGGGGCCACTGGCCTCCACGTCACGTCTGTGTCCCGTTAGATCCGCAGAAGCTCCACGAGGAGCAGCGTGTCGCACTGCAGCCGGCTGGACCAGTTTGAGATCCGGACACTCCTGATGTGCTACCTCTACATTGTGAAGATGATCTCTGAAGGTTGGTGGCTCTTGCTCACTGGGCGGCAGCCAGAAAGACAAGAGACTATCACCGGCTGTTTTGGTCTGTAAGGTCCCCTTTTAATTTTTTTTAAATCTCAGTGCACTGTTTTTTTTTTCTTTCAGATACTCTTTTAGCTTACTGGAACAAATTCTCCCCCCAAGAGCTGATCAATGTCCTTGTGCTTCTGGAGTGAGTATCATGCATGAGGCTGCAATTCAAACACTGCGCCTTTGTGCAGGCAGCATTGGTCAAGAAGAAGGCGTGAGTGCGGTGTGCCTCGCAGGGTGCACGCAGTCCTGTGCAGCACTAGAGGTGTCTGGCCAGGTTGTAGTGAAATGCTCTTCCTCCCTCTGAGGAGAAACAGGTGTATATCGAGGGAGTATGCTGAAGTGGCGTTGCCCTGTGCTCAGTCCGGGCTGTGCAGAGGGTGTCCTACCACCCACGGGCGAGCAGGGCTCACGGCACAGCCTCCTGCCGTAACCAGCACAACCTCCGCTTTGCAGCGGTTTGGTGGAACAGATGGGTGGGGAGACAGGGATGTGCCATAGGCTGTGGAAGCTGATGGTGTGAGGTCAAGTGATTTGTAAATACACACCCAAACCCTCGTGCACAGAGGAGTGTGTCTGCAGACAAGGACAGGGTAGACTTTTAATGTTCCTAATCTGCAGAATCTGTAACAGATACATATTTTATTTTCTTTCTAGGGTGTGTTTATTTCACTTCAGATACGTGGGCAAGAGAAATATTGCCAGGTACTGTATTCTTTCATCTGGGGCTGGGGTGGGGGGACCATCCCTGTGCTCCCTGCTGCAGCCGAGGCAGGAAGGGAGTGTGCATACACATGCCAGGCCAACCCAAGCAGGCAGGAAGCCTGCGGGGCCAGAACTCTGCTCAGCGCCATGCCGCAAGCAGAGTCCCTTCGTCTTAGCACCCTGCCCCTTCCCTCCCCTCCAGCTCCTGCATGAGACCCCCAGGCCCAGGCGCTCCTGGCTGCCCGCGCAGGTTGGCAGCATCCCCCGCAGTCGGCTGCAGGTGAGACACAAGTCACAGCTGCATCTCTGCTTCCTGAGCAGCAGCACTGCTGTTTCATTAGCTCTAGGGCCATCTGGTGCAGGCAAGACCAGGGTAGCCTGGCCAGTCCCACTGGGATTGTCTGGGATAAACCAGATTAGTGCGTTGGAGCGAGGCCAGGTCTCTGTCCTGGTGCCTCATGTAATCCTGTAGTGATGTGGCCACAGCTGCTCATCCAAACCCGCAGTCTTTACTTCCCCTTGCAGAGTGCACGATGCCTGGTTATCCAAGCACACGGGAGCCGACAGGAAATCCCAGACAATGCCGGCGCTCCGCAGCAGAGCTGGGGGGATGCAGGTGCGGCTCCAGCATCTGGGCAGCTTGGAGACCTCCTTCACGCTCAACCACAGTATGTACAGCAGAGCGAGATGGGACTGTGGAGTATTAGCCTGCTGAAAACTGCATGTAGCCATTTTCCACTTGCTGCTTGTTACTTCAGGATATTCAAACTCCACAGAATTACAGTGGTCACCGCTCCTCCCTGCAACATTCCTAGATTGGTGGGGGTGGCATTTAAGCCAGCCCCTTAAAAATCACCCCTGGGACTTCCGTGGCTTTTTCCTCTCGCCTGTCTCAGCTCAACTCCTTGGCTGAGCGCGTGTGCAGACGACACCTTGGTTTGGGTAGTGAGCAGGGCAAGCAGGAGAGCTGCCCTGCGCAGAGACCTGGGCCGGGATCTGCCCTAAGCCTCTCCACGTGGGTGAGTTTTGCCCCATTGAAGCACCTTGCCGTTTCCCCTCTGCGGATACAACTTGGACACCTCATTCTCTGGCTTTAAAGACAGTGAGATTAAGGGGAAATAACTGAGGTTGGTTTTCTCGGTTGGCATCAGGCTGAGGCAGCTTCTATGAATGGAGCTGGCAAATTCAGCATCTTGCTATTCTTACCTCATCTCCCAACCCAGTGAAGTGCAAGGGGAGAACCTTATCTATATCAGCATTTAGATCCTGTGGGAGCTGGAGTGTTGAACACTGTTTCCTCCCGATTTGCTTTCTGTCCACAGATGCAGGCACCTCAGAAGCAGATATTGTGCACCAGGCGTTACTGGAGGGCAATATTGCCACCGAAGTGTGCCTGACAGTCCTGGACACCATCTCTTTTTTCACTCAGAGTTTCAAGGTCAGCATTGAAATCAAAAGTATTGTAGAAAAGTGTGCTGTATTTCTGTATGCGTGTTGATTTTGGTGATCCTTTCTCCTAGAGTGGCAGATTACGGAAGGCTTTAGAAAAGCAAATAATTTGCAGCTTGTTTATTTTCCAAAATGCTGTGTTTCATGAGGTCTCAGAGTAATTATGCACTTATGCAATTTTGCAATTTCTTCAAAATGGCAAGACCAGATAAAATTACATGGACGTTATACCATGGGTGTAGGCATGACAAAAATAGAATAAGAGGAAATGTACATCATACAGAAAGGAGGGACTAGAGGAAAGAGAAATGAAGGTCTAGCATTCTTAGAACAGTCACTGTTTTCTACCATAAATTGCCTAGAAGCGAGGCCCAGATGTCTTTGAATCGCTGTACATGAATGTCTCTGGGGCTGAAGCATTCCAGCTGTGGTTACCAGTTCAGATAGGACCAGTACCACTGGTAGAAGTCTTCTCCTCCATATAGTGATTCACACTTCCAGCAGTCATTGCCATCTACAAGAATCAAAGCCTCTGTGGTGAAGTGAACCCCAGGCTGGCAGCAAAATACTGAAATACTCTTCCAGAAAAGCTCTTCCTCAAAGTGTGGTTGGAGGAATCCTGCTCATAGCAATGTGTCTTGCATAATGTCACAACAGCTCCGGATTTTAGAGTAAGCACAATTAAGATTTCCTTTTTAGAAGTATCGAACAACATGAAGAGAAAGGTCATCATATCTTCTGCTTCATATCCTTTGCTCTTTTTTGTTACAGAGCAAAAAAGCCATCCAGGTGCATATGTTAAACTACTCCTTAGGAGTTTGTCAACAAGCAGAATGATTTAGATGCAAGAGTTAAAACTTGCTTGACTTTCTCAGTTGCCTCTTTTTGAATATGGCTGAACCACAAAACAATGTGATTTTCAAACCACAGGATAGACTGGATTCCCTTCCGCTTTAATGGACTTCTGCTTTGCTTTTATGGTCATACAGTGTTACCGCACAGAAGTGTGCTCTGTACTACAGTAAAAGTGCTGATGCTGTTCTTACTGACAGAGTAAATGAGTTCAGTTTAAAAGTATGGATCCTAAACTTACCCTGCTACAAGATATGTATGGGATGTCAAAAGACAAACCTGAGCCAGCCCAAGGATTGCTTGGGCTGGCAATGAGATAGGGACTATTGATCTCCTATCAATATGGGACATCCACATCCTTGCTGGGTGGCCACTGCGCACCAGGCTTCCTGCACAGCAGCTGCAAGGATGACAGCAGGCACAGGCAAGATAACTCTGACACCAACCTGTATTAATCATCTCCAAGTAATTCCATTTTGCCATACCTCCAGAAGGTGCAAACTGTCAAAACTTTGCAGGAGACAAGGGAAGTATACTGACTTACTGCAGCTACGAATCTGTCCGGTGAAAAGATGTGATTGTCTTTTTTTTTTTTCCCCCCCCTCTCTCTCTCTTTTTGGCTGCAAATGAAAAAACTGTCCAGACAA
>NW_008796175.1:1571865-1600021 GCF_000699145.1 Aptenodytes forsteri | reverse complement strand
GAAATGAAAAAAGCGGTGTGGTAGTTGTGTTGGTACCAGCCTGTTTTATTTAAAATAACTCTGGGTGACTGGTGAAAGTTGTACAGATTATTGTGCTAGGTTTTGGATTTAGTGATGCAAAAGTAATAAAATATTTTTGTTTTTTTCTCTGCTATAAAAATAGCCTCTGACCAACTAGTGTAAGTTTGTACTGGTTGTCACATTTATTGGTTATATTTTTACTGAAGGCCCTGCTCCTTATCTGGCTTAAGAATTGATGTGATTAATTATGCAAAATTATCTCTGTCATTTCCAGCTTCAGGCACAACACCTCTGCAAAATAAATTCTCTCGTTGCTTTCCAGACCCAGCTTTTAAGCAACGATGGCCACAATCCACTCATGAAGAAGGTTTTTGATATTCATCTGGCTTTTCTCAAAAACGGGCAGTCAGAAGCAGCTCTTAAGCACGTGTTCGCCTCTCTGAGAGCTTTCATTAGCAAGGTATGTAATACATGACTCTAAAGGTGCAGGAGAATTTATATAGGTATGCCAGAAGAGACCAGTATGCTTAAACTGCTGTTAAACTGATATTTTGTGCTGTTTGGAGATGTGTTTTAGAAAACAACTTCTTCACTGATTTAAAAACCAGCCCAGGTTAAGTTATCTATTTCAACAATTATTTATTATTTGTTGGATATCAGGAAACAAAAGGAGAAATCGTGAGGAATTCCCTATCTTGCCTTGGTCACAAAACTTCTGCTAAAGATTAGTATCTGTTCGACCAAAAGCTGGTGCTTCTTGAATCTTTGCCCCAAACTGTCAATATTGCTGACAATGCTATTGCTTGAATAATACTTGTACTGACAAACTGCTCCTCTCCGACTGCGTTTGAAAGAGGATAGTGCTTGCTGAACCTCTTGCTACACTTTTCTGAGCCCTGGTATGCAGTGAGGCTGTTTAATCCCCTGAGCTCAAGCAGCATCAAAGCCACAGCTAACCATATAAGAGCAGTGACTGATGCCATTGCTGACATTTCCCTTCATGCTTGTCAAAACCTGCCGCTTTTCATAAGTACATGTTCGAGACCAGATGTACGTGCAAACTCCATTCCTTCCAAGCTGCACAGTTATCGTAAATTCAAAATGAATTAAAACCTCTCAAATCACTTGAATGCAACACGTCATTAATGAGGGAAATCCATGTGGTGTGAGACTGCAGCCAGGCAGACCATGGTATGTGAATGATATGCAGCAAAGTGTTACTTCCAAAGGAGGTCTTGCACTAGTTGCCGAGCAAAGTTTGATCAAAGAAGGAGACTGCTAAACTGTTTTTCAAAGGTGGAAAATGTCTGTGCTATGTACATTTTACTATAACCCCACAGCAAAGCTAAGAGCTAGTATGAGTATGTCTAGGGCTGAATTTTGGTTGTCCTAAGCAAACACGTGAGAAGCAGAAAATGCAGAATTCTTGCTAGCTACCTGTCTGGCTCCAGACAGCGTGGTCTCCTACGAGATGTTTTTCCATGGCGCTTCTTAAAGCCTGCTAGATTGGCAATTGGCATTGGCAGGAATCACTCAGGTTTTCTACAGGGCCCAACACATGTTTATTGCTCTACCTTTCTTTTGAGTTTTCTGCTTGCCTGTGATCTGCTTAGCCTTGAGATCCATCCTGCTGCAGATCTGCACGCACCCCACTCAGACACAGTCTGTCTGCACATCTCTTCCCCTTACTAGTTGAAAGTTTGTTTAGCCAGAAATACTTGTTTTGTGCCTATAGCAAATAAAAGACCTTCCTTGCCTCCCTGGCAAATTTTCTGTGTTTGTATAAATGCGAAGCCAAACCTGCACACCTGCTCACCGTCAGCCTTCAAAACCTGGAGGCCTTCAGGGGTTCCACGCTCGCTTTCCAAAATGCTGATTACAGCAACACAGGCTGTGTTCTTGGCTGCTGCAAGGATGGGCAGTGGGGTCGTTTTCTTGGATTTATACCAGCCTGAATCCACGCTGAATTTGGCATCATGGGTCTTCAAAGATATGAAAGATTGATTTCGGTTAATTTCTCACATTTCCCCTATGACAGGACACAGTGTTGCTTCTGTAAAAGCAAGATATCAGCCCAGCAGATGGTATCTATAAGGAAGTGTTTTCTTTGCCAACTCCATAACCACATGAGTCCCAAACTTCCTTTTAAGTCCTCTGAAGGGCTTTTCTAAGGCCCAAAGTGACAATAAAATAGCCGGGGGGGTCACTGCATTTCATGACAAGTGCAAGGATGGCATGTTTTCCTGCAAGTTTGTTTTGTAATACGAAAACTGCACTGCTTTGTTTTGGGTTGTGTATCACTGTAGCTAAAAATTAGTGTTAACTTCAAGAAAACCAAAAGTGAGTTATACCTTTGATGCAGCTAGAATGGACAATTTGTGATTTTTACGGCCTTCTGTAGCTAATAATTACAATCAAAAGAATCCCCCTCTTATCAACGGTGACAGCAAATGGTTGCTGGAGGGGAAAAAACTCCTGAGTTTTATTCTGCATCCCAAAATCTGTCTTAAAAATAGCTTGCTTTCTGCATTGAATCTGGTTCCTTGATAGGGAAAAAAAAAAAAAAAAAGAAACCTCAAAAGAAAGCAAAGAACAAACAAGTTCTATAATTGTTTGCATGTTTGGTTTTGGTTTTAGAATGAATCCTGCTTGCATGCATGTTTTCTGGGAATTTGGGAAGAAAGCTGTCTCTGTTTTACTGGCTGGGAAGAAGCAACAAAAGCTAGATTGCTCTTGCTTTTATACTCTAGGTTTTCTTAACAACTAAATCCTTCTTTTCAGAGTAACACTTACAGATAAATACATATATACGTGCTTGGGAATGGTCTTGAAATTAAAGGTTGTGAAGGAAAACATGTACAGGGGAGAGGGGGCTGAGATAATTTGCCCTGCATTGAAGAGCAGTTCAGACACATGGATCTGAGTGTGGTGGAAACCCCATGTAGCTGCCCGCTCCGTGCCTGCCTGTCCTCAGTGCGTTGACACTAGCAGGGCACGTTAGAGGCATCACAAATCCAGGCCCTGAAGGACTAGGGCAGCAGAGCCTTGCTCCTTTCCTGCAACAGCCGGTTTGGGAAGCTTTTCCCTGTCTGTTAGCAATTCCCCCTGACCGTGTCAAGCTGTGCTTTCTCCCCCTACTAGTGCTCTCAGGATGCAGCATCGTTACAGCCTCCCATGCAGTTGTGAAGGGCACTTGGCATGTCCTGCCTGCTGCTGTGGCTGCCCTGCCCTCACGTCCCTTTTGTGCCAAGGCCTCTCTGGGAGCTGCTCACTGTGTTGACTCCTGCTCTGGCCCTTCGTATTAGGGCTGGATCAGAAATGTGCTCCTCCAGTGCACACAGAGTCATTGCCACATGTGCTGTTTTGCAGCTCTTCCCAGCTCATGTTCTCCTGCCAGCTGGAGAGCCGCAGGCAGCACCTGGGCAGATCTCCAGCAGGCATACACCCTTTGGTCTGCTGCCCCGAACCTGGCACCAGCAGCGATTGCATCTGCTTGGGCTTGGTGTCCAGAAGGAGCTGCGCAGGGATGCAGGTTCCCTATGAACAGGGCACAGGTTTTCCTCCAGAGCTGGTGCAGTGTGGAGAGGAGCACACAGGGAGGGATCTTGGGCTTCTTCTGCAAAAGATTCCCAGGCAAATTTTTTCTCCCTAACATTGGGTTGGAAATGTCTGAAAAGCCTCTGCAGGCAAGCAGTGGTCCCTGCTGAGAGCAAGTGCCAGCCATATCTTCTTGGGTGCCCGTGTGCTGCCTGTGCATGCCTAATCGCACGTCACTGTGGCCAGCTCTGGGCTAAACCCAGTTCGGAGTGTGACCCCATCTGGCTATGAGAGAAGGATTGCATTACAACAGGCAGCAATTACTTAATAGCTCCCTTTCCCAAGTGCACACATGATCCTCTTGGGCCTGTGTTACTATGATGTTTATTTGCTTCTTTTCTTTCTCCCCTTTTTTTTTTGTAAATATTTTTGGCCAGAGGCAGTGAACACCAAGTATTTGGTCAGTGTCTTCATTCTGCCTTGTAACCTGTGTGGCTCGGTGTAATCCCCAACAGTGTAGTCTTGCTAGCCACAGCTCCTAGATTCCTGTTTTGAGACCCTTTCACCAGCACGCCATGGTGGCAGCCACAACAGTACCTACAAGCTTTTCTGAATCATATATACTTAATGCAAGGAGTAGAGGGCCACAGTAACAGCTCCAGGCTCTGACTTGGAGGATGTGAGTGAATACTCTGACAGTATTTACTGTCGTCTCCCATGGGGAGAAGGTAGTGGGGCAGATAAAAGCGGCTCATGGGCCACACCCCATGAGGACCATTGGGTCTTGAATGAACTGAGGACGTCTTTCCTCTGAACAGATAAAAACCATGGTTTTCTCTGTTGCCTCTTTGTGCCAGCAAATTCTCTGGGACTGGCCCCCAGCTGCAGCACGGGGAGCAGAGTGCCGCTGTGTGATGCCCGAACAGCCTCCTCTCCCTCTGGGAGGTGTTGGCATCACCCCTCTCCAGCCAGGTCCCTGCGGTGGCTGCGGAGGTGGCTGCATGCCAGCACAAAACCCTTCCTTGTTCTGCTTCCCTGTGCCCAGCCCGCTGCGACCAGGGTGGAAGGAAGAAGTGTGGTGCCCCCTCCCCACCAGCCACCGCTGGTGACCACGGCCAGATGGACACGCGCTGACGGTCCCCGCTCCGGCGAGCCCTGCATGGAGGCTGCTGCCTGCCGGGGCAGGGCACCGCTGCAGCTCTCTGCTTTTCAGGCACAGCTGAGCTTACCCCCACAGATGTGCTTGGAAGTAGGAGTTTGGTAAGGTGATAGGCGTGGTGCGGCAGTACGGGGTGCTGGTCTTCCCCTTCTGCTTTTCTTCACCCTGCTGCAAATCTCTGAGCCCCGTGGCTAACAGAGGTAGTTCACGCTGCAGTTGGGCTTGATCCCGCTCCTCCCTGGGGCCAGCCCTGTCTGGCAAGCCAGGGCAGGTCACTGTGTATTTTAGGCTCTCTGGGACAAGCAAGTCTCTTGTTTGCCTTCCTGAGGGCAAGCATGATTTTAGGCTTTGTTGGGGGGACGTGTAGAAGTAGCTGTGTGAGTATCGCAGGTCATGTTTCCCAGCAAGGTTGGACTTCTGGGTGGGCTTTGGTGGATTTTCTGATGTCCCAGATGGCAGCCTTTGGTGGGAATGTCCATGGGATCTCTCCTCTCTGCCCCGCTGCTGGTGTTTATGGCTTTTGTAAGAACGTAAAACTTCTGTCTGTCCATTTTGGTGAGAATTTGCCAATGAACCCAAAAGTTGTTGGTGAAGGGGATAAACGGACATACACAAGCACATCCCCAAAAAGTGTGACAGCAAAGTTCACATTGCTCTAGGAAATGTGGTTAAAAACAGGTCCCGAATTCATTTCCACAAATATTTTCAGGCTCAGAACGCTGGTAGTTTTATTGAGGCTGTCCAGGCTGGAGCCCAGTGTGTTGCCCCATGCCCCTGCCCAGCTGAGCCCTGTGGGTGTAATTTAGTGGTGTATTTTCTAATATTTGTATGCCTTTTTTGAAGTTTCCCTCAGCGTTTTTCAAGGGAAGGGTGAACATGTGCGCTGCCCTCTGCTACGAGATCTTGAAGTGTTGCACTTCCAAGGTGTCCTCCACAAGGAACGAAGCCTCGGCTCTTCTGTATCTCCTGATGAGAAATAACTTTGAGTTCACCAAAAGGAGAACATTTCTGAGAACGCATCTTCAGGTCAGTGACTGGGGAAAAGCTAGAGAGCAGGACGCCTCAGATTTAATGAACAGATATATCAATATGACTATGTCACCTCATATCTGCAGATGATCTTGCCGTTGTTATATGGACAAAAATCCACTTGATTTCCAGGCTTTGCCTAATTCCTGTTTCCAGTGATTGGCCCAGGGCCGTTTGGGTAAAATACACTGCTGTCAAGTACTCCAAGCTGTTGAGTTTTTGAAATCACAGACACAAGATACATCTCTGCCCCAGAGGCTGGCCGGGATGGGATGGAGAGGACAGCAAGAAGAGCTGCCTTTGAGGCAGGAGAAGGGATTTTCCTGGATTTGCTTTTGCAGCATTGGTTTTTTTGAAGCAAATTTAGATACCTAGCAGGGCAGTTGAATACCATCTGGGTTGTACTGAATCACAGAAGGTGGTAACTAATGTACAAGCAGGGATTTCTATTACGAATGTTATATTGTTGATTCTGTGAACTCGCTGTTCAGCAAAGCAGTTTGGTCCTCTGGGGAATATTTGTCCTTGTGAGACGTGACAGCAAAGCTACAACAACCACCATTGCTTACATTGTGGGAAAGATGTGATATTTTCCTATAAGTGTTTTATGTAACTAACTGTGACACTAAAACTCCTCTATTAGGGCTCGTTTAAATAAAGCCCCTACCCTGTCCCAACAGATAATAATTGCAGTGAGCCAATTAATAGCAGATGTGGCACTCAGTGGTGGGACAAGATTTCAGGACTCCTTGCTCATCATTAACAACTTTGCAAACAGTGACAGGCCTATGAAGGTAAGTTGGAGATGTTAAATCACATCATGTGCTATCAGCCATTAATGCAAGACTGGGGACGCACTCAAGGAAATCATGTTTAAGGGTAAGGCTAATGATTGGAACTATGATTTATAAGCTCATAGTGGGCTGTGTTTGCTCAGTAAACAAGTATTATGCCAACAGCAATAGGGCCAGCTGCACAGGCAGGTCATGCTCCATCCGTGAGGCCTCACACCAAGAGGACGGAGCTCCGCAATTCAGGTTACGCTTTGCAAAGTGTGCTGCTTGCAAGGGTGTCCAAAGAGCTTTCCAAGAACTTCCAGCTTTGAGAGGAATGACAAGGGAGGGTATGGTACTTCTGCTGCCTGAAGGTAATAATTAACAGGAATTAATTTTAATTAAATGAGTGTCAGTAATATTAAGAAAGCACTCTTTCATGGAGATTAATGGTTGTGTTTCTTTGGAAAATAATTGTCTGTCTTTGCGCTAGAATTAACAGCTTCTTCCCAACTCATTGAACAATATATCATCACTGCAGCTTGCTCCATTGCACACAGTGTAGCTGCCAAGGTAGGATAGAGGAAAATGGGAAGCATTTTTACAGTTCTGTGATTATCCTATGACCTGAAGGTGGAACGGGAACCTCAGTTAGGTGCTGAATTGTGCTATAACAAAGTTATAGTTAGGATATACCTGGCAAAAACCTCAGTTCTCTTCTGTACACAGGTGTTTATAAGGGTTTCACTGGGCCATACTTTGCTGCTCATATTTTACATCACGAGACCATCATTATATCCAGTTTATGTATTTATATAAGTGCAAGAGTACAAGAGAGATTTCAGTACACTGGAGAGGATGCCATGCACACAGAGATAGCTGGGGAGCAGGAGCCCAAGGAGAGGGAACGTGAGTCAGGCTCATCACGGAGGAGAGAAAGCTGAGGGGGGACCGAACTGCTGCTTTCCACTACCAAAAGGGAGGTTATGGAGATGAGGAGGTCAGGCTCTTCTCAGAGGTGTGGAGTGGCAGGACAAGAGGCAATGGGCACAAGTTGCTGCAAGGGAAATTCCAACTTTATTTAAAGAAAAAATTATTTCCCAAGAACATGGTGCAGCCCTGGGACAGGGCCCAGAAACGAGATGGGATTTCTGTCCTTGGAGATTATAAAACTTGGCTGGACAAGCCCTGCTCTAACTCAACGATGGCCCTGCTCTGAGCAGGGGATCGGACTAGAGCCTGTGTTTTTATTTATTACATTCCTGTGGTGGGAAGCTCTACAAATGCCTTTGGTGCTTTAGGAATTGAAGAGTGACTGCATCAGAGACTAACAAGCCAGATGTTGAATGACATGAAAAATACTTCAGGCATGGTTTACGGTCCCATCCTGGGACATTCGCATGCACAGAGCACTTCTGTCTCGCTCTCACACTAGCTTCTCAGGATGCCAAAGTACCTGCCTCACTGTAGCACTGGAACAGCCTGGCATCCAGCGCATGACCAGGAGAGATTGGCCCTGTGCACGCCCAGATTGAAATGCCTCTAATTGCATATGAAATACTGTATGCTGTATGCAGTGTGAGTTCAATAAGGAAAAACTAGTCTTATCTCCTGTGTTCTCAGTGTTTTCAGATTGGCAGTAAGTGGAGTGTTGGCTAAAAGGGTAGCAACGGTCTTTTTTTGGCAAAGCCTGGACACCTTTTATTTCTGTATTTGTTTCTAATTAGATTTGTTTTGTGTCAGGCAACTGCTTTTCCTTCCGAAGTCAAAGATTTGACAAAGAGAATCCGTACAGTGCTTATGGCTACCGCTCAAATGAAAGAACATGAAAAGGATCCAGAAATGTTGATAGATCTACAGTACAGTTTAGCCAAATCTTATGCAAGTACCCCAGAGCTCCGGAAAACGTGGCTGGACAGTATGGCAAAGATACATGTAAAAAATGGAGATTTTTCAGAGGTAATTCATGTAATTAAAAACATGGTGCACAACAAGACAGATGTACAGATGACATTTTAATTTCCCCTTTGTACTTTGCAGGCAGCCATGTGTTATGTTCATGTAGCAGCCCTCGTTGCAGAGTTTCTGCACAGGAAAAGTAAGTGTGTGCTGTTTGGGAGGCACAAGGAAGATGGTGCAGTGATGGGTTTTGGGGAGACCAGAATCTTTTTAAAGACAAGTTTCTCTCGATTTGGTAAATTATTATTTTAGAAACAACCTAAAAAGGAAAAAAAAATTAATGCAGTGGATAAAGCTAGAAGAAGATGAGTATTTTTTTAGGAAAAGAATCCAATTGTTCATACACAGGCATTTACTAGGCTGGCCTGCTCTGCTTAGACAGTCATGTTGGCACGTTGCTGAGTGAAATAAGAACTGACACATCATGTCTCGGTTTAAATGTTCAGTTGTATTTTACATTAGGAAATGTGCTCACAGGGGAACCCCATGTTATAAACTGGCTGTCAATAAGTTCATTGGAAGTATCACTGTAGGCAGTACAGAAAACTATAGAATAAAGCAGTCAAAATTCAGTCAAAAAATGAGACTATAGCCTAACTATACAAGTATGTAAAGAATAATCAGAAAAAAAGGGAGTGTTGTGGTTTAATGCAAAACAGGAAGGAAGGACAGACTGCGTGTTCTCAAGTAACACCACTTTGCAGGTTTTCTTTTAAATATCTGTTCCACAGTTGACATATTGACCCCATTTCTCATTTCCCTGTAAGGGAGTAATTGTTGAAATGGACACTTAACATTTCAGAAAGTTAAGGCTGCATAAAAGCTGATTACATGCACTGCCTTGGCTGGAAAGGTCTTAAATGCCTTGCTCAGGGGGCTTGGAGTCCCTCCAAATTCTGTACTTTGTGTTGGCTAAGTGGGAAAATTCAGGACTTGTTTTTCTGATATGTATACACATTTCACATGGCTGCAGAGGGGAGAGTATTGAAAGTTGGCAACTCTTTATTTGTACCCTGGAGGCTGCTTACCACAACCGCTGGTAAAGGAGAACTTCAAAAAAACAAGAGGAACCAAATCCAAAGGAATATCAAGTGAATACATTGAGTTATCTCTGTCACTGGCACTCTTTACATATACGTAAGCTGGAAAGGGTTCAGAAAAGGCTTAACTACTCAAAGTTTTGGGGTACATAACTGTGCTTTCTGCTAGGAGTGTACAATCTTGTTCACTTACCATGCAGCTCTCCAGCATCCAGCAATAGCTATCTTCTTGCATCTTCTGTGCAAAGATATACCCTTGTCCTTCTCTCCTGACTTTCAGTTGGTTGCAGCCAGTTAGGTTGGTCAAAGCTGACTTCCAGATAGCTCACTGGGAAATCTGTTGTGCTTGGTGTTAGTTACGTACTAGGAATGACTCCCATGGCAAATGGCTGGGGAGGTTCTGATGTGTTCAGTCTCGTATAGCAGATCAGTAGCAAATATGGGAGTCAGGTCCCCTGCTACTTGTAGGACTTTGCTGTCAGCTTCCCTGGCCATTAAAGCATGACGCATTTGAGATATGTTACTCCACTAACCCATTTGCTTTTGTCTGCTACAGAACTCTTCCCCAGCGGATGCACTGCCTTCAGGAAAATCACTCCCAACATTGATGAAGAAGGTGCAATGAAAGAAGATGGTGGGATGATGGATGTACATTACAGTGAGGTGAGGTGAGGTCCTGTAGTATAGACTACAGGCTATTTGATAGCTGATTAGGATTTAGTTTTAGACTTTGCTCACATGAGCTCTGACAAATTATAGTTGTGCACTGGCATCTGTAAGGAAGACTGTTCCACAGCAATTTCCCAAGAGAAATCTGCATTGAAGGATTTTCTGTGTACAATTCAGACAGGTAAAACTGGTGTAAGTTCTTTGTTCCTTTGAAAGGCTTTTCTAGCACTGAGACTGAAAAAGCTGCACCACAATCTCTGCCTGCCTTGTTATGCAAATGCTAATTCTGCCAGCACAGGGCAGTGCAGCATGGTATTTCCAAGGAGGGACAGAATGCAAGTCAAGCTCTGTCGAGTGAGAGGTCAGCTTAGGTTCCGCTTGAGTTAGGGCTGTGCTGCAGGACACCACATTAGCAGAACAATCCAGAAACCATAGCAGGGCACTGGGGAAGTGGGTAGATCCTCCCGTGAGTCATAAAGTCTCACAATTACTTCTGCACCATCCCTGTACAACTGTGTTGGGTGGGCCACGTGGCTGAGCGAGGTGGCCCTGCAGCCCAGCTGCCCAGTTGCCCATTCATCAAGACTAGGCTTGAGGATCCTTAGCATCGCATCCCACTCCTATTGCACACATGTTCCTTGGAAGTGTTTCTTAGACACGTACCTCGGACTTCCAGTGCTGTCATCTGCATACCCTCCCAGAGTTTTGGCATTCTCCTGGGGAGGTAGCTAAATAGCCAAGACATACTTGCTGGCTACTGTGCTAGTGATTTATTAAGAATGAATGAACTTTTAAAAAATAACTCGTCCTTTTTCCTTTATTTTTTTCCCCAAAATTTAGAATACCTTTGGAAAGGCCAGGAACACACAGGGTTTAAACTTATTTAACTGTGACTACTTATACTGGGACCTGTTAAAGCATCTGAAGTTAAAATGGTTTTCTCTTCTAACTTTTACTGTTAACACCACCATTTGGTTTCTCTCATAGGAAGTCCTGGTGGAGCTGCTGGAGCAATGTGTAGATGGCCTGTGGAAAGCAGAGCGTTATGAAACAATTTCTGAAGTTTCCAAACTGATCATTCCTATCTATGAAAAGCGGCGTGAATTTGAGGTAGGTATTTTGAACTAGTTTGCATACGTCAGGTAATATTCTAGAAAACTAAGAAAAAAACAGGAGGCTTTTTTATTTTTGAAGTTATGAGTTAATGAATTGGTGTCAGTAAAGCACACACTGTGCTTCATTTCTGGTCATTAAACAAATCAGTGAAAGCAATGGTCTGGAGGGTAATTATTAAAGCTAAAGACACGGAAGACTCATATCTAGTGAATAATTCCCACCTTCCTTCCCCTAAAATAAAACTGTCATCATCCCATATGCTCATGAAAGCCAGATTCTTTTTGAGACTTGAGCATTTTAAGGGTTAAAAACAGGGTGAGAACTGTTCAAAGAAAGGACTAGATCTGCAGGTAGTTCAGTGGCAAGTGGAGAGGAAGGAAGGAAGCTGTTACCAGCCCTCTGCCTTGCTCCTTCCCAACACCCGCTGTGACCCGTGCTTTGGTGGGGCTGTTGCTCAACTGCTGAATAGCGCTCCTCTTTCCCTCCCTCTCCCATGACCCCCTCCACATCAGAACAACATCCAACTATGTAACTGAAGCTAGGGGAAGCCTTGATCTATTTTTTCATCATAAAGCTGTTTTTAATAAAAAAAGAATTTCTGGGTAAAATACTGCAAGCTCCTCTACCCTCAGTCAGGGAACATGCTGAGACAGTAGGCTCAGCCTTCTCTCTAAGGATAGTGGTGGTGTTGCAGTCTGTGTACCTTTCAGACCTGAAGCTAAGCATGTGATTAAGACTGAGGTTTTTTCAAAGAAAACCACATGAGTTCAACCTTTAGAAATTCAAGTTTGAATTCTCCAAAGGCTCGTGTTCACATATCTCAGTAGCTTCCAGTGTACGCTAGAATTTCCTGCTTGCAAAATTCTGCTTTAATGATGTCAAGATTTGATTTCCAGAAACTTACTCAGCTGTACAGAACGCTTCATGGAGCATATGCTAAGATATTGGAAGTAATGCACACAAGGAAGAGGCTTCTTGGAACCTTTTTCAGAGTGGCCTTTTATGGACAAGTAAGTATATACACCGGCTCAGCAGCTACCCCTCACCAGGCATCCTGGCCCCTAAAGCTGCTGCTCCGTCAGACCTGAAGCTGAAAAGCCTGCTAGCTCCTCTGGTGCAGCCACTGGCGCGTCTACATGAGCGTTTCGGTATTGCACCCTTGAGGTGACGGTTTGTGTCTCTCTCCAGCAGCATTTGATTTATTATAAAGTTTATGAATCTGCTGCTGGGCTTTTCATAAAACAACTCAGCAGTTAGGAAATGGTTTAGTGGGTTCAGAAAACACCGGGGGTTTTTTGTAATTATAGTTATTATAAGTTACACAAACACAATGCAGTGTGTATAGTGTATAACCAGTAGCAGTATATAACGATAGTATATAAACAATAGTGGTAACAGACATTTTCTTCTACAGACAATTGCTGCTCCCTTCTAGATAGTAGAGGAAAAGGTTATGGGAGAAGCTGGAGGCAAAATATGTATCGGTGTTGGTTACATACTTAGCTGAGTTAGCTGGAAAAATGGACAAGATGTGGGGCTCAGAGTCCCAAGAAGGAGCATGATCTTATCATATCTGATGAAGTCTTCTGAGCCTGAAAGCAGTTATGTTTTTATTTTTTTTCTCCAGCTATAGCAGTTATCTAATAAAGTGTGTTACCCCTCATCTCCCTTGTGTCTCTGAACTACCTGCTTCTGCTTGTGGACCCATAACCATGGGGGAGACGCAGGACCCCTCTTTAGAAAATGCTATGTAAATTATATTAGCCCTGCCTTTCCTCGTTCCTTCTTTCAGAGGAGATTATGAATACCCCTGAAACCATCTTGGGTTTGTACCTTTGAACACTGCTGTCATTACACGCACAACGTATCAGAGCATTGACTTCTGCTGCAGCAAACATAAATTTTATTTTTTTCCTCATCTTATCTCCAAAATTAAAAAGTAAATAAGGTTAGCAATAGATAAAAGGAAACGACTGCTAGCTTAGTTTTCTAGAAGCTGTAGACATAACTGGTTCAGCCCCTAAAATTAAGCTATGTAACGTATCATCCTGACAACCAATACTTGATCCAGTTTTGCACTTAAAGCTTTGCTGGCTTTATATGCCAGCTACACAGAGATAGTTTCAACACTCTGTCACAACTTCTGACTGGAACATCTCAACAAAGCATGAAGCTTTCATGCTGTTTCCATTACAGGGAGGACTGGTGATGCAGGCACGACCTTTAATGCAATTTTGTCTCTATTTACAACAAATACACCAAGTTCCACTTCCCTGAATACAAGAGGAATCAAAGCAGAGGAAACCCATTTCTTTATTTATTGCTTGAAGTCCCTTTCAGCCTACACAAAATCCTTCTCTTCAGACTGTTCATTTGGCTCTGCTGTCAGGGCTTTCTCAACTTGTGTGTCTTTCTCTATGCTTTCTTTTTGTGGTTTTTCTCCTGCTTGCCTCTTTCCAACCTTCCAAAAAGTCAACCGCTGGCCAAACCCATCTTCCACATTGTTTAGATTTCTCACTGGTCATATTTAAGGCTTTGTGTTCAACAATGACGTGTTTGTATTGGCTGAGGAATTTTATTATTTTTTTACACAGTTTTCGAAGAAACTTACTAAACAGGCCAAGTTCAGTCAGACTTTATGTAAGCCATAGCCTTCTAAACCTTCTTGACTTTCTGAAATGTTAGTAGAAAGTTGCTTTCAAAGTAGCAAATCTAAAATAAAGTATTCCAAGTGAAGAAACCCAGCTATTCCTCACTACTTGTTTGTGATTAATGCTAGACGTTCTTTGAAGAAGAAGATGGGAAGGAATACATCTATAAGGAACCCAAGCTGACAGGCCTCTCAGAGATCTCCTTCAGACTTCTTAAACTTTATGGAGAGAAATTCGGGTCGGAGACTGTAAAAATTATCCAGGATTCTAACAAGGTAGAGTTAAACTGCATGAACAAGCTAACGAAATGCTATTAGCAGTGAACATTAGGGCCACGTACTAGAGAGTGCACTGACGGGTGTGACAAAAATATCAATTGTATTCTAATACTGTTCAGGGCCTGGGACTGCACTGCTCTAAGCACTGTGCAAATGGAGCACAGAAGGATGAGCTTTGCTCTGTGGAGCTGAAGATGGGAGATGACAGAGCATCCCTTTCTTCTGCCAGTAGGAATGGAGGAGTGAGCCCTGTCTTCCGCCCCCTTACAAGCACCTTGCTTCCAGCTGCCCCTTGCATCCTCATGCTCCTCTGTGGACATGTTGCACAGCTTGACAAGTTTTGGTGCTGATGTGGCTCCCAGGTGGAAATAAATGAATTGGCAGTTATGAATGGGAAATTGCAGTCCACATCTGACTGAGCCCTGTTGTTGGGAGGCATTAGGAACCAGCACAGAGGAGCAGATGATTGGAAGTGGAGTTACTTGTTCCTTTGACACTGCAAGTCTAAAATAAAATCTTTTGTGCCCTTGCAGCCATAGCTCCTTCCTTTTCCTGTTGAATACCCATTTATGTTCCCTGCAAGGGCTGTTCACACCCCTAGGTTGCAACTGTGGATATGTCTGGGTTGCTAAAGGCAATATTGGCGATCCCAAAGCTTGCTTTGTGCAAGCCTGCAGATTTGCGTGCCGCAGCACAGTACTGCATGAACGCTAGCTCATGGCCTGGAAGCAATATGGTCATGTAAGAAGGACTAAGTAGCTCAGGCATGTGCTGCATTGATGGATAAGGTGATACAGCTACCTGTTCCAGAAGCAGCTTGTTTGGCCCCAGATGAGGTATTTCTTGTGCCACACATCATTGTCTTTGTGTCTGCTAAGAGATGGTCTAGACATCACAGCTGAGGTCAAAGGGAGTGTTTTGTGTGTCATTCATGCACACATGAATGCAGTGGGGCTGGGTCAGCAGGGAATCAGTTTAAATCATATCCCAGTAGATAAGTTAACCAGTTATAAGTTAAGTTATTAACCTTTGCTCTTCTAGTGAGTAACCCTCTTATTTCACAGGTCAACATTAAAGACCTTGATCCGAAGTATGCCCATATTCAAGTGACTTATGTGAAACCCTATTTTGAAGACAAAGAAATCTCTGAAAGAAAGACTGAATTTGAAAGAAATCATAACATCAACAGATTTGTATTTGAAACTCCTTACACTTTATCTGGGAAAAAGCATGGCAGCGTGGAAGAACAGTGTAAAAAAAGGACCATTCTTACTAGTAAGTACAAGCATCTGAACATGAGACAGTATGTATCAGCAACTATTTTTAGACTATTTTAGCTCATAAAAATAGCCCCAAAGAGTCAGAAATTTTCTCAGCTACTTAATCAGAATTATGATACAATATTCTGGTTGGGAGGGGGAATTTACCTTATATTTCTATGTGCAAATTTTTACAAATTAATAAATCGTGCTGGTAAATTATAACCTTGTTCGGGATTTCACACGCACCAAGTAAAACCCTGAGGGCAAGGATCTGCCAGTATACGTTCTATGAAGAGTACTCCTATTTGCTGCATGACTTTTCAATCTATAAACTTCCTTTGCTGTTTCTGGTAGCTTTGAACTCCTTTCCATACGTAAAGAAGAGAATTCCAGTCAATTACGAACATCAGGTTAATTTAAAACCAATTGATGTTGCTACTGATGAAATAAAAGACAAGACAGCAGAGCTGCAGAAACTCTGCTCTGCTGGTGATGTTGACATGATCCAGCTGCAACTCAAATTGCAAGGCTGTGTTTCTGTGCAGGTAAGGCTTGATGTCTGTTCAAAATTACATTTATATAAACATCTCATAGTGAGTCATCTTTTCACAACACAACACATTTACTTTCCAGAAATCATTAACTACCTCGTTTGCAGCACTGCAGCCATCAGCCTGCCAGCGCAGCTTGCCCTGCCGCATACAGTGGTACATTGGCGGGTGGCTCATGGTAATAAGCATTGTGTCTAGTGGTGTTTACAGTGTCAAGTCCAAGTGTAATTGCACATTAGTTGGCCACAGGTGAATGCTGAAATGTACTTAACTCTTGAAGATTGTACTGTACGTATCAGGCATAAATAGCCTTTTTGTGAGCCTGACTTCTCAAGCTGGATAAATGACCTTAAGACTCAGACCACACTGCTTTTCCAAATGGAAATAAAAGGAAAGTATGAGGAAACAGATTGCATCTCTCTTTTTATCTCCATTTATCTTTTGGTCTTAAAAAACTAGACAGAAAAACTAATACTCAGCTTTTGAAACTTCAGGTGCCTCCAGTGACATTAGTAATGCAGAGTTGGTGGCATTCAAATAATATGCTAACGTTGGGTTTTGGTTTTTTTAAATTGTTATTCCCTTCACAACTGCCTTTAGCAACTCAACAGAAGTTCTAGCATAAATGATTTCTTACTTCTTTGGTTCTAGGTTAATGCTGGTCCCTTGGCCTATGCCAGAGCTTTCCTAAGTGACAGCCAGTCCAGCAAATATCCTACTAAGAAGGTGAATGAGTTAAAAGAAATGTTCAGGTAGGATTTCTAATGTAATAAAAACTAGCCAGCTGGCTGGAACATGGTACCTGCTTTGCTTATATTTTTGTCTGTCTCCAAAATCAGCAGATGCCGAATGCTCACATGTGCCTTATAAAGATCCAGGTCTCACAGGGTTGTGGGTGCTCAGACATATGAAAAAAGCCAATGTAACTATGTATGTCAAGAGTTCCCAAGCTCAGGGCTGTGATCTCCATGGGGAGATTTGCCTGAACGTCTGCTTCAACCGTTTGTGTGGGTATTTGAGATTATCATGTGAAGAAAGTATGTTTGAAAACCAGAGGTCTGACAGTCTTGTGTTCAGGGATCTTCCATATTGTGCATTGTTTCCCAGTCTTTCCAAAGGGATTTTTTACTAGATAATGATGAACTTAAAATATTTTAAAGCAAATCCCTTCCCCGTTTATGGAGGACCATCGTTCTTGTTTCTGTTGCTAATTTTTGAAACCATGTGACTTGCACAGGTGTTTTTCTAACTCCTGTCCCTTAGGGTAGGTTTTACCTCCCTCCCACTTGAAAGTGTCCCCCGAGATATAATCAGGCAGCTCCTGCTTCACCTCAGGATGATGAGCGTTTGCCACGCTATTTTCTGGACCCCGCAGGAGCAACCAGTTGCCCACCAGCTCCTGCATTCATTACTGGGTGTTGGTGACTCCCATTTCGCCCATTGGTCACTGTATGGAGAAGGCAGCATTTGGGCCAATCCTATTTTCCTTCAGTGTATTGAGTAACCTAGCAAACCATGGAACAAATAAGGGAACAATCCCTGCAAACCTGCCCCCACATGGATGCAGAACAGAGGGAAGGCGGTTTTACTTTCCAGTCTTGCAGTGCAGCCAGGAGGACAAACACAATCTCTATTTCACGCAAAAAATCCCAGAAAATCCCACTCGTGCTTGTATTTTCACTGTAGTCTTTAAAAAAGGAGAAATATGCCTGTGAAATGAAGCAAAGAAAATGAGTAACAGTAACCAAGAAAACAATATTACAGCTCCCCATGATCTAAATGTCTTTCTGGAGGGTGTGTCTGCTGTTAGCAACTTGACCTCTCAAGCACACATGCGACATCACATGCATCCAGATCTGCCAAGCCCCGTACGACTGATTTCCCCTCTGTGCCTGACCAGGGCCTCCTTCTGTTTTGTGACCCTACAGCAAGCTGTGTGTGGTCCTACAGGTTGGGGTGAAGGTGCGAGACCACTGTGTTGCACTGCAGGTGCGTGTGTCCCATCTGCTGAGGATCCAGGCTTGAAGGAGCTCCAGCAGAAAGTCCAATACCTGTGTTGCAGTCCCTCCCCATTCCCTGATCCACTGTGCCAGGGATGCTCCTAGAATGTGACTTGTCCCAAACGTTGGAGAAAAGGGGGAAAAAATGAGATTTGCCTATCTGTTTGGTTGGTTGCTTTGGTAGAAGACTGGGTTATTGTAATGCCCAAAATTCATTCCTTTCCTCCCTAGGAAGTTTATACAAGCCTGTGGAATTGCTCTGGAGCTCAACGAGCGACTCATTAAGGAGGATCAAGTGGAGTATCATGAGGGGCTAAAATCAAACTTTCGGGATATGGTGAAAGAGCTTTCTGACATCATCCACGAACAGGCACGTACTGCATGTCAGGAGCCCACAGAGGTGTTTCTCTGTGCTTGAAAACTAGCTAATGCTGAAAACTGACTGAAAACTAATTAAAAACTTGATCACTCTTCATGTTATTTAGTTAAATATAAAAAGGCAAGTAACTGAACATGAAAAGTAAACTATACACTTGGTGGATTCCTAAAACCGGTTTCTGTTGATTGAATGTCTCAGCCTGGTGTTCGTATACAGTGTGCTTCAGGGTGGAGTCTTCGCTGACACAAACCATTAGTTTCCTGGCTGCTGTAGCCTTCAGAGATCCTGTGCCACGTTTTGCCTCACATTTTCTACATCATAAGAATCCTGTGATAAGTCACAGGTCGAAATTCTCTGGCAAAACTTCCGTTTCCTCAGTTATATCCAGCTTAAGTTCCTTTTTATTTTTTATTTTTCATTAAAGGTTGTTTATTTTTAATTTTGGCCTAATGCCAACATGGTATTTATATGCACTGTTAAAATATTTGTGCTAATTTATCTGACTTATGTTTTAATGTTTTCTTGGATCTTTCTAGGAAAATACATTTGAATAGTAGCATCAGACAGGTGAGAGATTCAAAGAACAGTTGCATTTCTGCCTAGTATCATGCTGTGAAATTAGATGGAAACTGGCTTTCTGAAGTAATCCCCATACCTCTGCTCTTTAATTTTGCCTTCATTATGACAAAAGAAAGCTCATTGTAGGTTTATAGTATCAAGCATATAAAATGAACGGTACAGACTGCATTGTGATTCATAGTACTTGAAACTTATGAATGTTTTCAGAATCTCCCAGTTACTCAACATACAGTCCATGTGTGACTATTAATTAAAAAAGCAACATTTTAAGTCACTAAAAATGTATAGGCAAATTCCACAGTAAGTCGAGCAGTTGTTCAAACGAATGCAAAAATGTGCAAGTGGCAAAAGAATACAACTGCATCAGGCTGCTATTTGTAGGTTAGGTTTATTTACAATAAAATAATGCTTATGGGAATCAAACAGAGTCTTGTTACGAAAGAGTACACTATCATTTCAGGGAAACAGTCTCATGATGGGGCTGAATTTTGTTGTAGGAGTATAAGGGAGGATCCGTTTGAGAATAAGTGACTGCTGCATGCCCCTTGCTTTTGTTAGATTTCCCTCCTATTCTGCTCATGACCACCATTTTCTTATTGTGCAAACTACTGATTTTGCACATTTTTCATGTACGTTACCTACCATGTATACTCCACTGCTGAATTTTGCTCAGAGATGTTCGTTCGTAGGAGTTGCCACCTGCTTACTCTAAGCTGTTTGCAAGTAAACCTTTCCAAGACATTTAATTTGCATGCAGCTGCTAGAACTTCTGTGGTTTCTGAATTCTGCAATAGTCAAATCAAAACCAAATCACTCAGTTCTGCACCATCGCAGTACAATAGTTAAGATTATCTTAGAACAAAGAAGCATTGTTAAAGCACACTCCGTATTATCCTGATAGATTTACATATTCACTGTCGTGTTGTCTTTGGTTAATGGGCAAAAAGGGCTCACTGGGAAGGATATACTTTTCACTTTCTTCTTGTATTATATAAAAAGGCAGCTTAAAAGATCATGTTTCTGAGCACTGTTCTCTATGGTTGTACAACATTAATGTAGATAACTGCTGACTTGAACTTTGTATTGCCATCAAATGACCTAAGCATCTAACAAATTAATGGAACATGCTTTCCTCTTCTGCAAGATTACTCAGTTAAACATAAAAAGTATATTACATTAATTTAGGGTTGTCGTTGCAAATAACATGCTTTTATAAATATTGTCAGTGCCCCAAAACAACGCAGGCAGTGCACTTAGTTTGAGGTGGCAGGGCAGATGAGTAACTCACTGGGTCAGCCTGTGACCTATCTGCAGATCTTTTAGGTTAGGGAAATGTAAACAAAAAAAAATGATAAACTGCAGATGAACAGGTACAGGAAGCCTCAGAGAGTGGCGGAAAACTGGATGTCCGGAAACTGTTTGTGATGGCCAGTGATCTCAGTTTCACTCATGTAAATTCAGGCTAACTTGTTGACTGGTGAACCACGGGGTGAAAAACAAACACGCAGTCAGCTCTAGAGCAGCTCTACCAGTCCAGTTAGATCCTGTGCTGTAAGACCATCCTTCGGGTTATTAAGTACGAAATCTTGCCACATGGCACGGATGCAGTGAGCGTTTGCTGTGTTTTGCTGCAGGTATTCCCTGTGCTTACCAAAAAAACTATTAGAATTTTGTTACTGCTAAGATATAATAAAAAATTGCTATAAAGAGAATTGTTGTTTTGCTATACTGGATAGTTGTAACTAAAAATGATCCAGTAATACACAGAACAGTGTATGTATGAATGCTACAGAAATTGCTGAATTACTCTTCTTTCTCATTCCTTTGTTATGCTGCCTTTGCGAAACAGCTTTGAAGACAAGGTTGGATATCTCTTTTGCATACCTTTTTAAACAGCTTGATTATAATAATGAACTGAAACTTTTACTGAATTTGTGATTGTTTTGTTTTGTCTAGATCTACCATGAAGATACAATGCATTCGCCATGGATGCATGACTCCCTACATGTTTTCTGTGCAATCAGCGGAACATCTGGTGATGGAAGTTACTGTTCACTCAGACCCACTGCTGAAATATAAACATATCAGTCATATTTTACAACGCTTTCTCAGGAATACTTGGAACTGTACAAAGGATGTTTAAAAAAATCCATGATGAGCAAAGATTCAATTTTTTTTCCCAAAAAAAGTTGCCATGCTTTCAAACAGGGTGCTTGCTTATTTTGCTGCGCAACATTGAAAGTGCCTGGACATTGCACCACTGTGTTTGTTTTCTACTATTTTTTTTTAAGCTAAATGTATAACAAGACATGGAAAGGCAGTTATCTAAATATGTATTGAATTGCTGAACTATGAATTGAAATGATAACGGTACTATGTAAAATTGTACAATGGAATATAATAAAATGTAAAACTACTTTGTAAATAGGAGCATAGAGTATATAGAAATTAGCATTATCTCATATTTGCTGCTAAAAGCTTTGTTGGACAGGGAACATGAAGGAGAAACTGTAGTCACTAGTAAGAGACCTTCCTCTTCTGAAAAGTGACTTGGGGTCCAGATGCTCCTGTTGCACTCAGACAATGAGAGTAAACTTGCCCTAGTCTGAAATAATTAAAACCTGAGTCAGAAATGATAATTTTCATACATCCTCTAAGCAGATAATTCTAAAGTAACCTCCATGAGAGCTGAGCTTACTATAGCCAATTTCAATTTTGGCTAACCTTTCACGGCTGCAGGAGGATGGATTGTACTCACTGAGGACAACCGAAGAGATTTGTCATTTGATACAAGTTTTTCTATTTACCACTCATGGTCTCACATAAATATAAACTCTGAGGTCACCTTAAATTGCGTTGGGAATTATAAAGTGCTTTAACACCTTTCAGAAAAATTCTAATAATCTGTGAGATATGCTTTAAAAAAAAAATGCAGCACGTCAAAATAACTCATAGAAAATTGAGGGGTTTTTTTAACATCATATGACATGCATGTTCCCTCCTGTTAAACAGATCTGTTTTCTGAAAGCCCGTTATTTTTGTCTGACAGGTGGTTGGAGAAAATGTATTTTCCGGAATTCTTTTATTCCTTCTTCCCCTCCCCAAAGCTTTAATATATTATCTCTGTCTCTTTTTAATAAGACACTTTCAGATGCAGGAAGAAGAAAACAGATCAGTAATTCTTTTATCCAGCAACATTTTTAACATCCGTGTTTTTCAAAATCCCATCAATTGTAAATATGGTTCCAGTAGTTCATATGGGAAGGGTGGGGGTTTTTAAAGATATGTAACAAAATGCCATAATAAAAGGACTCCAGCTGGGTATTTAGCTTGGCTATAGTGTCTATAAATTAAGCTTCTAATTTCTGTAACAAAAATTATCTTCAAATAGTAACTGGACCACATTTCAAAATGTTTATTATGCATGATTCTAAATACCTAAAATTAATTGTCTTCTGAAAAAATAATGTTGTGATCCGTAAATTCACCCATTAGCTGTTGCAAGCAAAATACAGATGTGCCTCTGTAACAAACAGACCACATTTCTGCTTGTATGTGCTTTTATGCCAGGCAGGCTCTAAATTTAGCTTAACAGAAAGAGGAAGAGAGACTAGTAGGTTTAAATATGGCTACTACAGTGTTGATTTTCATCTTTCAACAAATAATATTTAAAGGCAGATAGTGAGAGTTTTCCAAATTCCTTTACTAAAAGGTGATGAAGCTGTTCAATAGTGGATACATTACAAGATTTTTTTGGAGCTAGTTAAACTCTAAACATCAGTACTAAAGGCGTATCTTGAATACAGTCAGCAATGATGAGAGGTGGACATCCAAAAGCTCTTGCACTATAGCTCTTTTAAATACTACAGCTAACCTAATAGTTTTCCTGGAATTGCAGTGAAATTCTTATTCATGTTTTTTGATGTCTTTAATGTTCTGAAATAACATTGCTGGCTGAATTTTCAATTGCTATTCCTTATTTTTACTGGAATTCCAGTGAAATTCTTACTCATATCTTCAGACGTCTTTAATGGTCCAAGATGAATTTTTGTCTGAACTTCTCAATTCATTGTTGGTATTGGAGTTGTCCTGTCATTTCAGTTTAATATACTGGAAAGCTGTCTCAGTAATTCAGCCAAAGAAAGTATTTAATACCAGTCCAATTAGAATATATACAGTCAGTACAGTTCAGAATACATGTTTATATGCAGTTTTGATGAATAACAAAAATGATCATGCCCTAAGGATTTGCCTTCTGTCCTGCAGGTAAATAATTCGACTGGATTTTTAACAGAAAAATCTCAAAGGAAAATTTGTCCTTTTTAGATGAGTCATAAAAAGACTGGTAACAAACCAACCTGGTTTTTCTTTACATTTTCACCTATCTAGAAATGATAGGGAGTGGTCATTAGATATTTTACAGCTGTATCTGGACAACGGTGCCAAGAAGGTGTTCACATTTTCTCATAGTTGTTCCAGTTTAAAGAAGTCCTCCAGATTTTTTCTTATTTCTGGCTGACATAGCTTAATTCACAGATATATCTGGAGAGTGTACTATATATGTGCCTGTTCTATGTAGCTGGTACTCACATTGGGTACTTCCTATTTGCTACCTTTTTTGGAAGAACATAAATGGTTATTGTTCATTAACACTTTTGGATTTTTTTATACCGCCTAAGGAATGGCAGGAGTTTTTTGGTCTGTAAAAATTAGTAGACATATTTCAAACTACAACCTGGCATGCACTCTTTCTGTGTATCAGTATAGCTACACATACATATTTTATATGTACACCTCTAATTACTTTTGCTGCAAAACTGCTGTATAACACATCGGGCCTTCAGAAGGGACACATTGGTAATTTTGCATAAAAGGAGAAGAAATAGGATAAAGTATCTGTCCATGAGGATTAAGAGCACGCGGCTACTCTCAGTATCAGGACTGTTTTGGATAGTGGTATGTGTTAGAGCCAGATTGTTTGCAAATAGGACATATAAAGCAACACAGGGTCTGCCAGCACTTTATGTACAAGAACATGCTTTTAGAGATTTATACACTTAGAGTAAGCAAAGTGTAAACATTTACTCTCTTCTTTGACTTACTGCTTTTCTCTCTGCAGAGAGATTAGAAAGTAGTATTTTAAGACAAATAACTTCAGAGTTACATTTCTTTCCCAAAAAAAATGTGAAGCGCAGGATTTACTGCAGCCAAGGATATATTGCTACATACTACTCGATGTTCTAGATTTCTTCTGATAACAGACATTTTCATGAGAAAATGTCCGTTCAACAAATGGACAATCATGGATGTGAGAATACCTGTAGTGTGTAACGTGTTTATTTTGTTCCAGAAGCCTTTTGAACATACGCCACATGGTATTTTGATATAGAATAAGAGTTTACACAAACATAACACCTTTTGTCTCAAAGTAGATAAAATATGTTTGTTTTCCCTTTCTGTAGAGACAGAGTCCCATGGACTTCACAGCAGGCTTCAGAATAACCCTACAATTCGACGTGACACAGCCCAAAAGAACTGGAGGAAAACATAAGTGGAAGTCATGGGCTCGAAAGTCTCACACAAATTAAACCACATCTTACTCAGTTTACCCACTTGAGGAGAGTAACGTGTTCATTTGATGTTCACTGAGCTGAATTCTTCTAATGAAACAAGGGGTTCTTACTGGATAGAGGAATACTGTGTACAGCTAATTATTATGCAACCACAGACTGTAGTACTTAACCTTTAAATACTATGCTTGTGTCAAGCAATGGTGAACCAATTATGATACACACATAATATTTCAGCTATTCTGGATGTAATTTGCTCTCTTTTCATGTAAATTTAACACCTGCTACTACATATTCATAACAGAAGTGCTTTTATCGTGCATGTTGTATATACGTGTGTTGTACAAGCCCTGTTTAATCTTCTGTGTGTGACGACAGAACGGTACATCCCGTTTGCCTCGGTTGTTAACCGATGTACTGTGACACCGAGTAATACACAACGCTGCTCCAGCGCTTTCTGAGAGCAGCGATCCTATATTGCTCTTTTTATTCTCGTTTTCTTTTTCTTGAAGAATCAATAATTTTGAAAAGAAGCCAGGGCAAAATCACATTTCAGTCGATCCAGATAAAAGGGAGTTTATTCCAGGTCAAAATAAAAGACTACAAAACCAGGAAAAGTAAGTGTTGCGATAAACATGTTTTGCTTAGGGGTTTTTTTCCCTTCACGGGACAGGATGAGTGATCTGAAGCTCATACTGGTGTAAGATTTATGGAACTAAAACCTAGTCAAATGAGCGATCGCATATGCTGCCTCTAAAGAAGATTACTGTAATAAATCTTCAAATACATAAGTACACCAAATGAAATTGTTCACACTAAATTATTCAGCAGCAAATAGAAGATGTTGATGCAGAAATCCTGAAGGAGCACAAATACCACACATCCAGCTCGGAGGATCCCAAAAGCATGATTCATCAGGAAAACTGAGACAGACATAGAAATGCATACAAATTTATAAATAGAAATAAGGTGTGAATCACTAGTAAGGAAATGCCCCAGCAAATCACTCTGCTTTCCCAAAGAATATTCAGTAAGTCTGTGATCAGGTTTGTGCTCTGTTTTGTAGTTCCAATTTTCAAACCCAGACTTTTGCTCTTTGGGAATGTATTTATTGTCGCTCTTCTCCAACTAACTCAACTTAAATGGCTAGTATACTAATATATATGCCAAGCTCAGGCAGTTGTACTGACTATTACATGATGTAATGGAAGTCAGGTATAACTATTGTTATAACTGCCCTCACCAGCGGATAAACAGCTTTTTCTACTGCTGTCTTCTACCGCTGAGGCTTCCTGTACCAGGCTCTTGCAAGCCTTGGCCAAACAGCTGTAGAACCAGGTTCATGCCCTGCCTCCCTTGATGGGTAAAGGAGTTACTCCGTTGCCGAATAAATAGATGAATTAAACAGACCTTGGTATTTAGGGAACTGTGAGCAGAAAAGTTGATGCATGGGCTCGCAGTAGCAGTTTATTGGAGAGGGATACGATTTTTGCACAAGCATGCTTGGTTCCACATCTACCCAAAAGTGCTCTTCAAAGGATGTCATTTTTATTCTGCATAATTTCTGATTTCCGGTGATGCTTGGGCAGCAGCTCAGAGAGAACTTGCAGAGTTCATGGCCGTTTTGAACACACATCTCATAAAACTCTAGATGTTCCCCAAAGAACACTGAGGTTGAAAAGGGAGAGGCTCCATGATTTAGACTGGGTTTTTTCAGCTCACAATTTTGTGCCTCAGATCCAGCTGTATTCTAATTGAGCCCTTTTTTGAACTGATCCCAGCCATCTTCTGAAGAGCCTATAATTATGTCAGTTGAGACCTAAAGTATTGACAGAAGCTGCTGCAAAATCAGAAATTAAAAAGGAGGAATCTCACCATTGGTGTGGGGCAACTGAGAACTCTTCTGCTCCCAGAAGGGACAATTCCCCACAGCCCCATGCTGCTAATTACTGCTGCCTCTTGTTGGATCTAGTAATCATGCAGCCACACCATGCATCAGCGTCATTTGTTAAACTGATTTAGAGAACATACAGAAAAAGTTGTTGGGTTTTTTTTAATGCATCGGCAAACTCGCTGCACGGCCCCACAATCACTAGCTTTGGTCGCGTGGGTGGAAACGGCAAGAACACACAGCCAAGGGCAGATCACCGGCATGATCGTAAATCAGTTTACACCAAGCATGAAGCCGTAGCCCAAGTACTTATTTAACAGATTATTTTAAAGATACCTCAGGTGCGTCTATATGAGTTCCAGTCACTACAGCGCAGGTGTATTGTCTGAGAAAAACATGAGTGAGCATGAGATTTGCAACAGAAAGATGTAGGACAGGACTCAATGAGATTGAGAAATGGGAAGTCCCAGGTAGGTGGCAGAGATCAAAGGTTTTGGCAGGAGTTCTGATTGCCGTGCACTGGGATGGGACTGTGACGATAAGCCGAGTGCTCGGGGAGGGGGGAGAGCGCCAGGGAAAAACATTTCAGCTGCCTCCAATGACGGGCTGGCAGCCAAAAGCATTGAACGATTGGATGTGTGCTTGGCACTGGCTCTCCCAGGAGAAAGAGTGGACAAAACAGAAAGAAGGGAAGAAGGAAGGAAAACATTAGCAAGGAAACCGAAAGCAAGAGACAGGTCGCTGTATCTTGGATCAGCTTTACTCTACAAAAAACTTATCACTAGCAGGCATAGCCCATGCCAGCTATAGGTAGTCGCACGTCTGATCACAGTCACACAGCTTAAACGTTCCACATCCTAGAACTTTAAGCCACAATTTTTATTTGATTATAATTGCAGGCCCCTGGGCACTTCCTAACAGCAACTAGGAAATTTGCTAAATCCTCTTTTCCCTGGAGTATAAAAACAAACAGGCAAGAAAAACAAACAAAAAAAAAAACATTAACACAGGATATTCCCTGCCCCGTCATAAAAAGATCCGTTTCCCTTTTTCTACAATGAGTGTCTAAAAAGCAAATGAACTGTTGCAAAAGTCCTTGAAGAGCTGAGTAAATACTGAAACGTTCTGTTGGCTTAGGAATAAGTAATTTTCACAAATGAATTTCGGTTTGCCTTGAAACTTAGAAGTTTCCCCTCTGCTGGATCTGTGCCGGGAGGGCGCGGCGGGGCACCTGGCTGCAGCCGGGGAGGCAGCGCGCTGTGTGCTGCGCGGCGCTGGCTGCGGTCCCTGCAGAGGGTGCGCGGGCAGCGCTCGGGCTCCTTGAGCAACACTGAAGTTCGGGTTTTGCGGCAGGGGGGTGGCGGGGCTCGGGGAGGGCCCCTGGGAGGCACAGAAGGCTCCGGGGGAAAGAAAAGTGCCTCCCTGGTGTGGGTCCGGGAGGCAGCGGTGGCCAGCAGAGACCGAAAGGAAGGCAGGGGGTGACAACAGAGGGGCAAGCGGGCAGCCTTGCGGCAGCGGTGGCCGAGAGCCCAGCCCCGGAGCGGGGCGGGGGCGGCGCTGCCCAGGTAGGGCAGTAACCGCTCCCCCGCTCGGCTCTTTTTTTACTGGGGACTGGGGCACCCGCCGGGGACGGGGACCTTCCCCTGCGAGGGTCCTGCGGCCGCGGGAGGCGCGCCGCCCGCCGGCGGACAA
>NW_008796175.1:1550706-1571716 GCF_000699145.1 Aptenodytes forsteri | reverse complement strand
CTGCCGGCTTGAGCCGGGGCTGGGACTGGGGCACCCGCCGGGGAGCCGCTGCGGGGACCTTCCCCTGCGAGGGTCGGGCGGCCGTGGGAGCCGCGCTGCCCGCTCGGCGCATACGCGTTCATGTATCCAACTCAAATGCTTTCATTTTGTAGTAGAAATCGCCCGAAGCGCGTCAGCTGTGTGCAAGAGCAGTGCCGGTAGTGCGCCCTGCCCTTTGCCGGGCAGAGGAAAGGAGATGCTTAAAAATCTGCTTTTCTCTCTCTGTAAGGCAGCGTTTGACAGGGTCAGCAGAAGTCTTTTAAGCTCTATCTTCGGCTCCCGGGACTGTCTCTGCCTTAAAAACCGAAGCAGAAGCCCACCGCCCTTCTCTCTGTGCGTGGGTCTTGCGGCGGATCCCTGGACCGAAGGCGAAGGCAGCCGCTGGGCAGCACTGGGGGAGCTGGTCTGCTGCTGGCGGGAGCTCTGGCCATGAAGAGTTCCCCGTGCTGTGTGCTTTCTCCGTTACGTTTGCCGTTACTTTTAGTTTTCCCCGCTTTTGGAAGCATGAACGTTTAGTTGCGGGAAAGATGTGTGTGCGTGTGTCTGAGAGGGTTTCAGAAGAAACGGGGCTCAAAGCCTTATTAGTTCTGTCTTTGCTAATGTTATGCAAAAATACAGTTGCAAACATTAGAGAATTGTTATTTTTCAACTGCACTCTGACACATACTTTAATTTTTCCTGGCAGTTTTCTATTTTCTGTCATACTTCCCTTCTTTGTTTTCTAATACAACCTTCAAGCTGTGTGACTGGATATTGAGTAGTCTGTGGCTCAGTGCACAAAAATACAGAGGAGACTGTATTTTTGTAAGAACAAAAATTTCTCTGCTCCCAAGGACAGCTATAAAAGGGAGCAAACAAACAAAACAACCTCAAAAGTTTTAAGAATTCAGAAAAGCTAAGTGTATTCAGACTAAAACAGTAAATCCCAGTAGTTGTTTTCAGTGCGAGCATACATTATCCGCACATACACGCAGATGGTAATAATGTCTGATCTCTACCATTGACTGTCCTTTAACTATGCAAAGGTCTTAGAAAGCTCCAGGAGACTGGTGAATTTTCGACAAGCTTTGGCAGTTAAGGCTCTCAGGAAATGTAAGATAATGGTGTTACGAATGCTTTGAGCAGAATTCTTGCTGAAGGAAGCTGTTTTCCCTTTCCATGTGCCCTCTCCCTTGTGCTAGCAGAAGGAAATGGGGCTGCACTGTGGCCTGGATGGGAAAACTGATCTCGGTGGAATTATTCTGCCCTTTCCCTATGTGCCCCCCCAAATGTTGGGGTGGGTTGAGCGTGGTTTCCTGGGACGAGCAAGTTTCCTGGGATGAGCAAGACCTGCAGCCCTAGTTGATACCAGTTTGAAGTGTTTGTGAAATTACTGCATGACAAGGGTACTTTCTTGCCACAGACAAATAGGTTGTGGTGCCTCAGTGATGATACCTGTAGATAACCTTGAGAAGCAGTCTCATTTGGCCTTTTATTTAATATCTCCTAATAGTACACATTAGAGTAGCCCTTTAAAAAAAACAAAATTCGCTTTCATTTTCCTGGGGAATTACCAATCGGCAATTTTCTCTAGAATTGCAGTCTGACACATACTTTAATTTTTCCTGGCAGTTTTCTATTTTCTGTCATATTTCCCTTCTTTGTTTTCTAATACGTCCTTCAAGCTGTGTGACTGGATATTGAGTAGTCTGTGACTCAGTGCGCAAGAGTAAGGAAGGGCCAATGCACAAATTGATTTATTCCAGCAACTATCTCCGAGTCATGGCTCTTCCTCTGCTCTATCTTGCTTTCGGGGAGGTGAAAAAATGTACTGCTGAAGTGTGCCAGCAGTAAATTACTATTTGTCCCACACTGGTTTTGCTTACTGTGCCAGAGCATAGCATTAAAAGTTTAATAGGTGAGTAATTGAAAAAGCATTGTGGTTTCTTTGTTGTTTTTTAACATTCTCGGTTTTGCTTGGATTGGTCTAAATTGTGGTTCTAACGTACAGTTGTTGCCTGCAAGATGTAATCACTTGTCTTTTTAAAGTTTTCTCTCTAAAACTGCATTGATGGATAATTTTGGGGTAGAATAAAGTGTTAATTGCTCCACAAAAATGTAATACTATTTTTACTAAAGATTCAGCATGCATGATGCAAACTCGCAGCAGAAAAGACCTGAAAAATGAGACTCATCTTCCCTCCATGAGCATAAGTTTCATTACCACAGCCGCTACATTGTTGCATGCTGCAATTTCTTAAAAATTACTTTTCAATGATTTTTTTGTGTGTGTGTGTGTTTCTTATAATTATTTAAATGATTAATGGACCGAGATAACAGGAATAGTAGAAACAATTTATTGGGCGGTAGCTTATCTGATAGCAAGTACAAGCTGATGAAGTTGAGAAGTCTTTTGTGTTCTTTTCTGTTGGAGAGTTAAAAATCTCTAAGTATTACTAATTGTAAAATGTGGACTGTTCTTTTCTGTTGGAGAGTTAAAAATCTGTAAGTATTACTAATTGTAAAATGTGGATCAACAGGATTGTTACACTGATAACTTACTTCTTTTAGGAGCAAAAGTTCTTCCACCTCCATCCAACCTGGACTACTCATTTATCCAAATCTGCACCCTGAACTGGACGTGGAACCCCCCAGAGAACGTCAGCAGTAGTTGTGATCTGGAGTATTCCAGCGACATCGTGATTGATGAGGTCCCTCAGAACAAAAGAGTAAGTGTATCGCCTCTTTAAACTCTGCCATGCTCCCGTAAATGTCTTATTGTGATAAAATTGTGTGTGTGTAAGCATATATACATATATAAAAATACAGTTTTTATATAGCCTTTAATTCTTGTCATGGGATCAAAACCTCAAAAATGAGTCATATCAGCATGTGGGATCTTCAGAACAGAAAAATCTGTCTGTCGCTCTCTGATAATTGAGCTGCTACTGATAACATGGAAGTACCGTAATAATAATGTGAAAGGACTTGTTTCAGTCTTTGCTTATGCAGCTTTCTAGAAAAAATAAAATATATACGGGGTAGTCTACATCCTTAAGACTGAAATGGCAATCTGCAAAGGCTGATCTCCTTCACTTTGAACTCAATTTAAGAAAGAGGTGTGCACATTAACATTGGTGTAGTTCAGATTTGACAGTACAGTGTCTTCTGGAGGTAATGCCAGGTATTAACATATTCCCATGTTCGTCAGTGCCCACACTTACAATTAGCCACGGGGGTTGTGTTACGAATACAACATGGAACACATTCGTTCACTGGAACAGAAATTGTAAAATTTCTTTGTTTTGGGCTTTTGTTTTTATTTCTGTGTTAGATGGTTTGCAGCCCAGATGTGATCCTTGGTGTGGATTAACAACTGTTTGGTCAGGACTGAGAGCAGCATTGCCGCGGTACTGAAGAGGCTGTAGGACAAATATTTTTACAATTTATTGCCAGTAAGATAGTATGCTATCAGTCCATAATTCCAAACTGTCAGAATTTGAAGCCTTCAGTATGCACCGACTGTGGGGTTGGCAAGTGCTGCTATTTTGGATACGGTTGAAATTGATACGATGCTTCTGGAAACAGTCTTTTGTTGTTGAGCCCTATTACCATTTTATGGCCTGATGTTTACAACGGCCTCTTCACAGTGACTGCTGTGCTTTTCTGACAGCTCCAGGATATCCTGGACTTGAAGTAAGGCTGTGGCTTCACAAACAGCTGAGCTGATCTAGTGGCTGAACACTCCTAAAAGGGTGATACTTCATTTTTGACACGCCTTTCTCTAATGATCATCGGACCTTTAGATGAGCCAGTTGAACTTGCTAACTCAGCAGAAACCTGTTTACCTCTTCTGATGGGTTCATTAACAAATTAACAAGTTGAAAGTCTGCTTGGTAAACAAGCTGAATGAGTTTGTGGAAGGTCTAACAGCTGTTAAGGTCCACAGCCGTGAAAGAGCTGTGGGACAGCAGTTTCACACGACAGGATGAACCAGACTGCGTATCGTCTTGCTGCGTCTTTTTGCGTTACAGCTGGTACAACCTAGTCTGTTCATTGCTGTTTGATTTCCTTGCCCTCTCATTAGCGCCAATTTATTTTTTTTTTTTAATACACGAGTGGTTACACCATTCTTTGGTCATAACAAAGATATTTCTTTTGTGTCCTGTGTCCAGTTAAGTAAAAGGCATCCCCCTAGCTCAAGAAAAGGTGCTCAAGAAAGTGTATGATAAAAGGGTAAGCCTTTTTCTCACACAAACGCATACTCTCTTCTGAAAATGGAAGCTCATGGACTACTTGGGCCTGATGTGGTGTCACTGTATTTAATAGCCATTTGTGGATTTGTTTTGATAATTTCTTTCTTTTGCTCCTTAAATCCATGCAAACTCTTCTTGCTTTTTGGTTATATCTTCAAGTGTTCTTTCTTCTGTTTGTCATGCGCTCATGTGCACACACACAGAAAGATGAAGGGTAGATCTGTAAGCTGCTGTTTATATAGCTGTAGTATAAACATGCTTATTTTGCATTATCCATGAAGACTTACTCTAGGTTCATTTTCCCACACATTATACTTGTTCCTTGATCTCTGTGTGGCCTTTGCTCCTGTCTAGAGGTCACTGGAGTAGAAGCAGTTTTCTTTTCGTGAGTTCTGAGTGCGCCTGATGAGGAAAAAGAAAAGCTAAGTGATGCTGAGGCTTCCCATGTTGTCAGACCCTCATTTCATTTGGCTTTGAGTTGCAGTCTTTCTGAGAGGCTGTAATGTATTCTTACATTAATAGTAATTCCCATGTGTCTGATACGGTGTGCCAAATGTTCTGGTTGTCTTTCCCCCCATCTAAACCCAGGAATGGAGTAAGAGTCGCTTCCGTGTGACAGATATGTTCTTGAATGAGGAAATGCGTTTCAAAGTGAGAAGTGAATGCAAGTACGATAATGCCAGCAAGCCCAGCCGATGGGTGGAGACCTCTCTTCTGCCAAAAGGTAACACGTGCAGCAGCCAGACCTGAGACAGATGTGCCTGTCTTGGCCTGAGGAGACACAGCCTTTTTTCTGTCCTATTTTAACAAAATATCGTAGAAATATGTCATAGAGAAATAGTGAGAGACCAGAGACAAGGGCTAGTTCAATTGATGGAGCTTAAACAGAACGATTATGCTACGTTTAAACACAGCTGGAGTGTTCTGATGCTTAAAACCTTATGGGTGAGCTTGTAAAATTTAAATGCTCTTCCAAGGCGATGATGTGATTCCTGTTACTCCTCTTGTCCCTGCCGTGCTGTGGTTGTGGGATAAGAGATAACTTATGTTGTGTTAAGCCTGCTGACTTCATGACTAACATCTAAGTCAGTTTATTTTGTATGATTTTTCTGTACAAGCATAAGTCCCTAAAATAATCCCACATTTGTAAATGTTAGGGGGATGAATCTAGCAAATTTAACAACTTGTTGAATAAATAAGGGACTTAATTAAATAATTATAGTAGGGTTATCTCAAAAGAGATGACTGAGGTCTAGAAAGCTGTGCATAGTAAAATGAATAGAGAAAAAATATTTTTTGTTTCTTGACATCTAGAAATAAGGAGTCCATAGCAAAATTTTTAGGAAGCAGGCTTTAAGGAATAATGTATTCTGCTGGATGCTGGAAGTTAGGAGGTACAGCAAGGAAATAAAGCTTCTTGCCTTGAGTAGTAAAAGTCTGTCTAACCCAGAAGCGTGACTTGATGTGGATGAAAACTGCATGCGGATGGGAGAATCTGAGACCTTATCAGGCTTGTCAAAATGGTATCTTATCATGTTTGTCAAAATGGTATTCTGGAAAATCAGGGAAGCAGATCATTAGGACAGCATGTACTAAACATGAGGCTTTTAAAAGTTTGCTTGCAGATAAAATATTTTTAAATACTTCTTGGAATAGGAAAACCAGTTTCATTTTCCTGTACTCTTAGGCAGTCGCTACTTCAGGGAGAATGCAGGCTTGGAAGTAGAAGGTAGTTTGGGGTTTGCTATCAATAAAGGTCTGGACTGTTGATAAAATTAGCTGGTTTGGTTTTTTTTTTTTAGTTCTTGGAGACATTGCAACTTGTTAAAAGGAAAAAATATCTAATGTGCTGTAATATGATAATACAGTATAAAGAACTTGTACCATACAAAAATGCAAGATTGAATATGAAAGACTTTATTCCGTAATTGCTCTGCCTGGGAGATACATTAATGTCTCTGTTCGCAATTGCAATGTACTCATTTGTATTTATGTTCTGTAATTTGGGTTTTCAATACGTTGAAGAAGTTGAATGTCTAGAGGTATATGGGTCTCAATTAAAAATTCAACTTAGCCCAATGTTGCTTTTGTCCGTATTTAAGATCTGCAGGTATTTCCATTTTCAGAATACTGAGAAACTAATACTGTATCTGGAGAAGATACTATCATTAAATGCTGCCTATTTTTAACGTTCATGGCTGTAATAATTATAACAAAGCTAAGTGCTATCCCTATAATTGCCAGTTACTTTAACTCCTTTTTAAAGTATCTGTAGTTTAATAGAACAAAGTATTTTCCTGACTCAGCACATTGTCCTTAGCATCAGGTAACTCTATGTAGTAATTCAGACGTGCTGGAAACTGAGATTCCCTGTTATGATTAGCTTGCGTTTAGAAGTTGCCCTGCTGAGACTTCAGCTATTGCAAGCAATAAACAACTGGAATTCATCACTGGCTATGCCGTGACAGGCAGCGCAGGCTGCGAGGTAACCCATCTTTGCCTTCCAGACATTTTCATTTATGTAAAAAGGGATGTTTTATTTCTGGAAACTGGGGAGAAGACTTTCCTGGCAAAATAAATATTAAGAGACCTTTCCAACTTGCCTTGCAGGTATTCCAGGTACTGCTGCTGTTGACTTGAGCTGTGTTTGGCACAATTTGGAGTACATGGTTTGTAGGTGGCGTCCTGGGGAGAATGCAAGCAGTGATACCAATTATACGTTGTTCTACTGGTTCGTATGAACTTTTTATTCCCAACTCTAAAGTGCTTCAGCGCTAATCTTTAGTTTTACATTACACATTTTACTTGTCCACTTCCTGTTGCTTTGAAAGATCCCAGGGCATTGCATACAAGTTAGCGTTGGGTCCTGTCCAACAGAAAACTTCACTGCTGAAGGGTCAAGAGGTTGCTGTTGCTGAGTCTTTTTGTTGATGTAACTATTAATGTGAACCACTGGCTGCTTCTGTAGCCCGTTTTAAAATAACTGCTATTGCTTTCTAATTTTTTTGAATTGTGGATTCAAAGAGGGAAGAATTAAGAACTGAGCTAGACCAATATATTAATTGCTTTCTTTGCAGCCCGACCAACATGGGCCATTTAAGTCAGAGTCACTCACTAATGTATGTGTCAGCTCTTAAATGATTGGAAAATGGTATGAAAGCATTAATAACACTTAGCAGTAGTTTTCTTTGTATCTTCTATGTCATAAATAACCAATTCACCTTGAAAGTTATGGAGAACATCTTTTCATCATCATCCACCCTTGTCAGCTGACTGCTATAAATAGACTCTTGTTCCAAAGGAACAGAGTTGTGGTGTGAGCAAAAACTTGGCAGCGAGATCTGCGCACGCTAATCTACACATACTTCTGCATGTTGATGGGGCTTGTGAAACGCCACATTGCAGTAGCTTCTGTAGAAATATTGAAGTTTTCTTTCTGAAAGCCCGTTGTTGTATTTTCAAATCAGCTTTCCGTCTTATCTGAACTAACTAAATAAACTTTTTCCTCTTCCTCTCCAGTGGCAGTCTCGCGGGCTAACTGTTCAATTTAATGCATTTGGACAGCAAACAGCAGAAAACTTGCTGCTTTAGTTAAATGCAGGGAGGACTGTTCTCTCTCTAAACTGCTACTCAAAGAACAGTGACAGTTGAAGGTACTGTTCAATGCCAACAGTACAGGCATTGAAGGTCTGAATTTCTGGGTATATGGATACTTACTGGAATAATGCTTTAATTAGAGCTATATATTTTCAACTTTAGTGAAAGATATAGCTGCAGTGACAGCAAAGTGTTTTGATTCATGCTGCTTAGAAAGAAAAAGACTTTTTTCTAGTTTTAAAGCTGAAAACTAAGGAAACACGACTTTTGGAGTGAAAGATACATTTTCAATAATGCAGGTGAGGGTTTGTTTTTGGTTGCGTTTGGGATTTTTCGTCTATATTTTGGGTTTTTTTCCCAGAAATGACTGAACAATGACCTGAAAAATTATGGCTTAGTTCCAACTTATATTCTCCTTCATTGATATTTTCCTCTAAAACCCTATCTTTTCATCCAAAGTGAACATGAATATGACATTAGCTTAGAACAAATGAATCCAGTCAGTGCACAGTAATACTTGCTGAAACGGAGCCTACGAGAGCAGGTTGGTGCATCGGCTCTGTGCTGTCTGCTCTGAATGCCTCCCGTCTTCATCAGCCCCAGGGCGGGGAGGTGAGAAGGGTGGATAAAATGGGGTCTGTCCTGAAAACAGGACAGATGGTTTTGGCTTCCCCAGCCCCTATATATTGAGATGTGAAGTAGGGGAACGTCACTCCTATTGTGCTCCTAAATGAAGCTCTGATTTACTCTATATCACTTTTAAATAAATAAATAATCAGTTTTCTCGGGAGGAAAAGCTACTGGCATATTTTCCTTGGGACTTGGGGAACAAAGAGAAGCAGGGAAGAAGGCTGTTATAGCTGCTCTGTTACTGGAAGTGAATACTGACATTTTGAAAAGCAAATGCAGGCAATAGGTGAAACGTGATCATCTCAAGCACGAGCTGCAACACCTAAGGCATTGCTGAAGGAGATTGATCAGCTCATTCTGTCAGAGAAGTGAAATTCTGTTGATGGGAAGTGATCCAAATTAGTTTGCTTTCTATTTTTTTTTTTTTCCTTGAAATTGTTTTCCCATGTGGAAAATGTAAACCAAAGATGAAAGCAGCTGTTACATTTGGTGCTTGGATATAAAGCAAACCTGCTTCTCTTTCTGCTACTTGACACTCTTTACAAAAATAATATTCTTTCTAAAGCTTGAGATAAATGAGACGCTTCCTTGCTTAGCTTTATGTTTATA
The DNA here is from genome assembly GCF_000699145.1 of Aptenodytes forsteri. Classification (NCBI taxonomy): domain Eukaryota; kingdom Metazoa; phylum Chordata; class Aves; order Sphenisciformes; family Spheniscidae; genus Aptenodytes; species Aptenodytes forsteri. The sequence continues at coordinate 1,562,606 of NW_008796175.1, read as the reverse complement.
TACACTATAGTACAGCTTTAATGCAAGATCAGTCTTTAGAATTTGTAACAGGTTTAAGAACAAGCTTGCCCCTTGCTGTCTTATTTTTTTGACGTTTAAAAAAATGTTTTTATTCCTATAGGTTTGATGGTTTGAAAAACCATAAGAAGTGCAACAACTATTCTATGCACCAAGGAATCTTTGTATGCATTTTCAATCTTAGCTTCCCAAAAGTCACCAATCCTTACCCAACTATACGTATTTTGATTAGAGGTGATTCTGAAGAAATTAGGCCTGTGTGTGCAAGTGAAAATCCTACCACCCTTGGTAAGTTTAACACCATTGCCGTGGTTTAACCTCAGATTGAGCTTCTTGGTTGGATACTCCATTTTCTTCAGATTTCCCATAGGGTCTTATGAATAGACCTAAAGAAGTGTAGTCTGACTGGCATCAGCCATGATAGATTCATATTGATAATGCCTCATGGACCTTTGTGGTCCTCCCCGTTTTGATAGGGTATATTTCATGCCCCCAGGATACATAACAACAAGACTTTCACACCTAACTATTTCCACAACAGGTCTTAATTGTCCCAGTACTCAGTATTAGAATGTCTTATTTTTAGATGACTATAATCCCCAGCACAGCAGGTAAAGACCAAGATTCCCAGTACACAGCCTTCTCAGTCGGTAGAGCATGGGAAGCTGAAAAGTCCTTGACTAGTGTAAGCACTACTGAGCCACAACTAAAACATCTGTGTGTTATCAACATTGTTCTCCTCCTAAATCCAAAACACAGCACTGTACCAGCTACTGGGAAGGAAATTAACTCTATCCCTGCCGAAACCAGGACAACCACATTATAAAAAATAATTAAAAAAAGAAGTTTTTTAGTATATCGTTGTGTTTGAGAAGCTTGCACCTCATAAGCTGTGGATGAGACAACATGATTAGATGCTCCCTTCTTCTATTGATCTTTGATTTGGGAATTATATAGACAGGGTTTGGGTTTTGGGGGGTGGGGGCGTCTTTTCCACTCATTTTTACTCTTATTCTTTAGTTGTTTTTATTCTTTCTTGACTTTTTGGTGCTAACTTTTTCCTCTTTCTGTTCCTAAACTGGTGTAAGTGTAATATTCTGCAATACAGGACTCAAACAATTTTTGGAAGCAGTGAAATATACTTTTTAACTAATTCTTCCATTTTGCATTTCAGTAAAGCCTGCTACACCAAGACAAGTTACACTGTCAAAGATTAATGATGAAATATATGTAGAATGGAGTGAATCAGATACCTTTCCAGAAAACTGTTTATTTTATGAAGTTGAATATCACAATGGTGATTTGGACACCACTCAGATAATTAAAGTAATTTTTCATTACTTACAGTTAACTGATTTTTTTTCCTATGTATCTTTTATAATTCGTGTTGATATTCACAGTAACTCAAATATTTGCTGTTTAAAAATGAAAAATTATATATGCTGCATGTGAATGGGTCTGGTGCACTAGCTGGCAGTGTTGTGTGGACATAAGGTTTTTTTCCCATACAGTAGGTTCCTGGTAGTAATATCTATACAACACGATTCATATGAGTCTTCTGAATCCTTGCCATCATTTCTTATGGCAAAGCAGTAATATGTAAGAACAGTCCGATAAAGTATACACTAAACTAAACAACACTTATCAGGGAATACACTGAGGTGCATGTACCTATTTGCTTTTCAGCGATACGGGACTTTGCTCTGCTGGTGTTGGGTTTTCCTGTTGTTGGTATGTGCTCGGTCGGATGACTGCCTTGTGCTTGAATGATGTGACTTGATTACCATAAAGCGAAATTAATTGTATGTGCTCACAAGAACACAGAATGTTACACAGAAAAGCAAGGGGGTAAAAAGACTGAGGATGGGGGTGAAGAAAAAGATGTGCACTCTTAGATACACTGATTTTAATGTATGTATAAAAAGCATTGACTTCAGTGTCTGGATGTGCTCATGCCTGTATCTGCATAGCCAAACTGACTGTACTGTTTGATCAGAATGATAAACAACAAGATAAATTTAAAAGTAAGGTGGCAGTCTTCTCCTGCAGAGCATATTTAGTTTTGTCCTACCCCAAATTTAGCAAAGTTGAATAATACCAACGTTCCTCAGGAAACTGGCATTTTGGATCAAAAGTAAGTGAAGTTTGATCCCAGCTAGTGTGTTTACATGTCTCCGTAGAGGCATCACAGAAGACTTTTGCACGGTCAAAGTTGGATCAGCATTGCTGCCCTGACAGAGAGGGGAAGGCAGCGTAAATCACAGATGTTTCTCAAAAAAAAAAAAAAAGCAATGTTCCAGACACCGAGTCTTAGTATAATCATTGATGTCAAATGCTGTATGATAGATGTAGCAGTGAATAAGTTTTAAATCTTAGCTTTGGAATCTCTACTTGGGCAGCCTGTGTTGGTTGAATGCTACTGTGTCCTTTTTTATGAAGTTCAGTATTCACAAAAAGATCTTCCATCAAAACATTGGGAATACATTAACTGCACAATGAAAATGGGCTTGTTATTAGCCCATTATAAATGGGCTGAGAATACATTGGTAATTGAACAAGGCAAATTACCTTTTCTTTTCACCTTAGGTTGAAAATAATTATACGTCAATACCTAGCGTTGATCCTAATAGCAGGTACATCTTCAAAGTGAGAGCAAAACCAAAGCCCGAGTGTTACAGCAGCAAGCTCTGTAGTGACTGGAGTGAAGAAAAGAGTATTGGTGAGAACTATTGTTCCTGCAATTTGTTGCACTTTATTCTTCGTCTGTAAGGCATCTAATACCTTTTGTCTGCTAAGTAAATGGGAGTTGAAGATCATCTTCCTATGTATCTATTAAATTTTAGGTGAAAAGAGAGCAACAGAGTTCTAGTCCTTCAGCAGTGCCATCAGTTACTGCCTGTACTGCTATACATGTAGATGGGGTTTGCCATCCGTGTAGCTGTGCAATAACCCCGTTCCAGTGCTGTCAGTTTTTCAGCCCTCAGTCTTGCTGGTTTTCATTTTCTTGCCAAATGTACCTACATTATAATATCATGCTTTGAAAAATGAGTCCTTGCCTACAAAAGTGCTAGTATATTTGAAAAACATACAGTTTGTGAATTAATTAGAGAATTAATTGTCATTATTCCTAAAAAGCCTCCCAAAACATCCTTAAGTTTCTACAATTTTTGTTTTCCAGGTGAGAAGACGGACTCTACGTTCCATTTTGTTTTAATAATCATCATTCCATTAACAGTAGCAGTATCTACGATAATTCTACTAGTTTATCTAAAAAGGTAATTAACGATCTCCCTTTCTTTACAATCCACTAATTCTGATCGGTCTGTGACTTGCGTTACGATTCATCTTTCTTCCAGGTAACTGTCCGTGATGTGGCATGTTTCAGGAGCAGCTGTTTTATCCATGACATGCATTGCATAACAAAAATGGCAGCACCGTTGTGCCTCAGTCATTAGAATTAGGTTTATAGACCATACACATGCTCTGGTTGCACTTGGGTAACGTTGCTTATGTATGCTTACAGTTAGATTCTTGTTGCACAGCCATTGCATCCCCTCTCTTTAAGCAATGAAGCCCAAATTCAAAATTAAGCTTATATAGTATATTTTACCAGATTTTTTTAAAAAGTCTACTTTTGCTACTGTCTTTGTCAACAGTGAAAATTATTTAGAATCTGGCTGTGTGAATATTCCCACTTCCTTTTGGTTTGGGGAGTAAAAAGGAGAATTGGGCTACAGTTGCAGAGAATGAAAGGTGGTCAGTGATGTCAAAGCTGATTCTACAAATTTTCTTGACTGCACCCAAATAGGACATTGAAGTGGTGACTTTTAAATTAATACGTCTTTCATCTAAAGCTTTTCTTTTTAATTTTCTGAAGGCTGAAGATATTAATTCTTCCACCAATTCCAGACCCTAGAGAAATTCTTAAGCGCATGTTTGGAGAGCAGAATGAGGATTCCCAGGTTAGTAAGAAGCTGTTGGGCGAACTAATCTATTGAACCAGAATCTGTAGGCTTCCGATTTTCTTTTTCCTAATACTTATGTCTATCTTAAAACCAACTGTATATAAGTAAGTATATCATATGAAGATTAAGTATTTACAATAGTAAGAATTGTTCAGAAACAGTTACCCAAAGCTGAGAGGGATTTTTTTCCCTCAAATTTTCTAGATACATCAGTAGAATTGCATTATTCTGTTATTTCACAGACTGTTAATCCCTTAAATGTGTTTTGGTTTGCTTTGGGGGTTGGGGGTTTTGGGTGGGGGTTTTCTGGTTGGGGTTTTTTGGGGGGGTTGGGGTTTTTTTTTGTTTTGTTTTTTTTTTATTGCAACTCCATTAAACTACTTCTCCTGAAGATTCAGATCTTTCTCTGCTAGTTGCTCATATTTATGATGCTGAATAAAGCTATTCATATTTGACTTCCAGAAACTTACATTTTTAGCACTTTCACATTTATCACAGTCAGTTAGCTATGAAGTAAATCAGGACACTTAGCTTTTCATTGGCAAAAGAACAAAACTAATTATAGCTGCTTCAAGCTTGGGTTGATGAAAAACTTGCTATGGGCCCTTACTTCAGGAAAAATAAACATAATACTGATTATGGAAACTCTTATTTCTAAACAAATCTAACTCCGTAGCTCTTTATAAAAATCCTAAGGGAAGTACACTGACAAGCCCTAATTCAAACCTGGACATGAGGCAATGTATGTTGTTCTCTAAACACAGTCCTTGTATGGAAGGGACCTTCAGACTCACTGTGGCATTTCAAAATTGATGCCACCTGTGAAACATACGCAGAGGATAATGGCTACCTGGAAGTCTGGCACTGCGTGTGCATTGGATGTTCTCCGTTGAACAGGGGTTGCAGGAATCGCTGACTTTTTGAAAATTAGTCTGCTTTTGTGGCCTCCCAATTGCAAATGGAGTCAGAGTCCAAAATCCAGTGTTCCCTTTTTCCACAGGGGTATTCCGAGTTCACGTAATAGTAAACCAGAACTATGTGGAAAGCATGGATCTGGCCTTCTAGTTTACTACCCTTTGGATAAATATTTCGGCATGTATTGGTCATTATGGGACCAAGATGGGACTCTCGGCCATGAGGATCATAAATACAGTAGCTGTTACACTTTGTCGTGCTTTGACAAGTGCTTTGTTACTGCCCCAAGTAATGCTATGTTCTTGCCCCTAAGTATTATCTTGATCTTCTCTATGTGCTCAGGGTCTCAGTGAAAACTCTACTAAGCCTGTGTATCCTCACTTCTCTGTCCTCCTGCCTGAGCTTCACCCATTAGCTGTAGTTGGAAGCACTCTTAAGATGGCGTCCAACCTTCAGTTCTTCCTTGTCTCCAGAGAGAGACTCTTCTGTCAGCCAGGCCCAAGCCATGTCCATAATAGGCACGATTTGTTGCCCAGCTACCTTGGCCTTTTCTCCATAATATAGGCTATACGTTGTGGAACGGGTCTGTCTTACTGGGCTGAAAAAAGAATGCTCGCCATGAAGAAGTGCTGTTAAAAATGTTGTTCTTCTCTTTCAGAGCTGTGCAAGGGATGATTCTGTGCATGCTTACGACAGATTAATTAAGGAAGAAGAAATTAATTCTTTAATTTTAACAGAAACTCCAGAGCGCACTAATTCTGAAAAAGAAAACTGATAAACTGTGCTTTACCAGTGAAAGATGAGGAAACTTTCATTCCTGCTCCCATACCTCAGGTGACAATGTAGATGTGAAGAGGCCTACAAGACGTTCACCGACTTTCACCTCACTGAGTCCTTTCTGAGCCTTACTTCTCTGTTGCTCAGAAGATACATCACTAACAGTGGCCATTCCTCCATCTCTGCTAGAAATACTCATCTTGGATCATTCGAGATGAGCGTGTGCATAACTTTCATCTGACTGCATTGCAGCATCTCTCGTTCTGGCTCCAGCCAGCTCTGCCCTATTACTTGTCATTTGCACTTGTGTTTGTGCCTCACATTAGACTGTAAATGAGTGTTTTGGAGCAAGAACTGTGACTTCTCTGAAGTATTTGGCTCAATTTTTGCAGCAGGCGAGATGAGGCTCGTTTACAGTAGTGGTTCATTAGTGCTACTACGTGGAACTGCTGCCAGGTAGGCTGCCAGGGCATGGACCATTTGTGGATGGCCTGTTTCGTGTGCTCCAGGGCAGGGCGCTTTCCAGAGGGCATTTATGGACTGACCTTCTTATGCTTCTGGTTGATGTGTGTCAGCTGTGGCCTGGTCAAACCCCATAAGAGGGTTGTTTTTTCTTTAAAAATATGTGTGAAAAGCCTCTCTGCTTTCCAGCTGGTATTCAGACTATTCATAGAGAAGTCTTTAGTTTTTTATCCTTTCAAGTGCCTGTCCTCAGATGCCTTGCCTTCATGGACTTGTTGAGTTAATTATACTTAGTTTAAAATGATAAATAGAATTTTTTACCTGTGTTGTGCAGTGGCAGATAACTGTATTGAGTCTCACCAGACTGTGATTCTACTTTGGCCATATTGGCCTGAAAACACCTGATTTTTGGAAGCTAACTCATCCTGAGTCTGTCCAGCAAAATTACCAGGGTGGATGCATGACTCCAAGGAGCTGTGGTCAGATTGATTAGCAAGTGCTAAACCACTGAAACCAAATTAATTCAAAGACTTCAATACCCATCCTTACTGCTGAGTTGATGGATTTCGGGGAAGAAGGGATGACAACCTTGGCCTGCTTTCTAAGGGATAAACTTTATTCTTTCTGTGGTAATGAGGCTGTGATTTGAGCTTCCCCTGTAGGAGCGTAGCAATTTGAAACAAGGTGCTGATTTGACCTTTTAAAAAAATTTTCTTCTATATTTTACTGCAGCAGCTTTATGACTTTTTTTTTAAATCATGAATGGATTTGTTCATTTTCTGATGGTTTTTGTTTTGAGGTTGCTTTACCCCAGCAAAGCTCAACAGACGTTTTCTGGCACAACTGTGACCTTTCTGTGCTCTGAAATCTGAGCATTAATTTCTACCCTGTGCTGCAAGGGTGTTAACAGCAGTACCTTGACTGTGCTGGAGGCAGCAAGTAATGTAATGGGGAGAAAGGGATCCATGCAAGCTGGTTATGGTTAGTGTTCAGAAATTTCTTGCTCCTCCTGGCTAAGTGCAGACACATTAGTCGTTGATACAGACAGTCTTAGCAGACTGGAAAGAGATCTCCTCAGAAGTTTGCTAGGAACAAACTCTATGGTCACTAACCTTTTAAAGTTCAGCCCTGTCCTCAAACTCAATTCAATGAAATACCTGAAATGAAATGCTACATTTTTAGAACATACTGTTCTGCGAGAAGTAGAACTAACGGAGCTTGCTTTTTAGCTACAAATTTACATCATTTACCCACTTATGTATTCCCTCCCTCTCTGAATAAATCCAATTCTTTCCCCAGTCCCCACTGAGCCTCTCAAATGTACAGTTTCCTACACTTGCTAGGAACAAACTCTATGGTCACTAACCTTTTAAAGCTGTCCTCTGTCCTCAAACTCAATTCAATGAAATACCTGAAATGAAATTTTTAGAACATACTGTTCTGCGAGAAGTAGAACTAACGGAGTGCTTTTTAGAGCTACAAATTTACATCATTTACCCACTTATGTATTCCCTCCCTCTCTGAATAAATCCAATTCTTTCCCCAGTCCCCACTGAGCCTCTCAAATGTACAGTTTCCTACACATCTCTTATCTACCTCTCGTTAGTGGCGGTAGAAAGGGGAGGAGAAATGTAGCAGAACTAGCAGACCCCATATTAGCTTAAATCTTTTACTTACAATCAGGCTGAAAAAAAAAGACGACATAAAAACTGGTTAATGAGACAAAACGAGAACAAAGCCTCAGGGATTTCAATGAGATAAAACTCAGGTTATAGAAAGTCAGCTAGCAGCACTATTTGATATTCCAGAGGTAAAGGAATAGCGTGGGGGAAAGGGTAATTAAATTCCTGTGCCAACTTCACTCCCTCTCCTCTACAACATTCATATCATTATAGTGATATAAATATTTCTCAAATCTACCTCATCTAGAATGTTGCTCATCAGAGACCACTAGACAAACAGAAATGTATGACTTCAAGATAAGTAAGTGTAACAGTGTAATATAAAGTTTTGTGGCTTTCAGTATAGCAATCTAGTAAGATGATCCTCAGTACTTTACCCTAAATTCTTTTTACTTTTGTTTTGGTGTTTATGATAAAACCAAAGCTTATTTGTTTGAAAAACAAGAAAACCCAAATTCATAAAGCCAAAGGAGTGGAAAAAACAGATGGAAGGTGCGAGGCCAGAAGTAACACTTAAATGCAGAGGATGGTTTAGATCATTGTATAGAAATGTTTTGGGTAATTCTTTGTTTCCCGAATAATAGTAATTGACACACTTCCTAATGGATGGATTTCTTGAGCCTGTATTTTGACATGTAAAGTAAGTGTCTGAGTATATTTTCATCTTTAACGTGTCTTCTTTACGGTTAGGGTTTTTTTAGCTTGAAATTTTCCAAGCTTTGCTATCATTTGTTTGTTCTTCATTGCAATTACTTGATCTGTAAGTTTGTTTAAAGAATGAATAAATATATTTTAATGTTTTTTCAATATAATTGCATGACATTTCGTTCTTGGGTTGAGAAGATAAACTGAGACAGAAGAGATGGCAACGGTTTAATGAGAAACTATGTTTGAGGCATGCAGAACCCAGAGAAGAAAAACTGTTGCTTTGCCCTCTTCCCTTTCAAAAGTGAATGCAGCCCACGCAATCGGTGGGGAATGGTACAACTGTAATTTTTTTTTGGCTGGGGTAATGAAACTGAGATGGAGCTGTGCACAAGACTTGTGCTCTCACCCCATGTGTACTCAATGCCATGCTCTTTTCTTACATTGGCATGCTTTTTTCATAACACTGTAGAGAGTTAATAAATTCTCAGACTGGAATCTGACTGATGTTGCTGTAGCCTTACCAAATGTAGCTCCAATATTTTATGTCTCTGTTAGCTGCTGAAGTCATTGAAAATGCCAGGTTGCTAAACTGATGAAAGCCATTGCCTAGTTGCTTAGACCCAAATGTGTTCAAGTGCCAAATAAAGAGGCCATTGCTAATGTGTTTGAAAGATTCAGAGAAAGCATACTTTGTTCCCTTCAGTTCAGTGAGCAGATCATTCAAAATTAAGGAATAAACTGTGAAGTTAAAAAGCAAGTCTATTTGGACTTTTCTCTTCCAATTCTACAGTTTTTGTGGCAATAATGATTTTAATTACTCCCCATAAGTGGCCTTTTCCTATTTTAATACGTTATTTAAGTTTTCTGTATTTGGCATGCTAGAAAAATTAAACACTTTATTTCTTTTTTTGTGAATTTTAATTTATTTCAATTAAGGAATGCCATGCCATAGTTGGATAGCTTTAAAGGAGTCAATAGATGAACACACCGAATTGTAAGCCATGGTGTTTCAGTGCTTACTAGGTAGAACTATTCACAGATTGGGTATTTCCATTCACTGGAAAGTATTCAATAAACTTAATTCTGAGTTGAAACTTCAGATATTCAGAATTTCCCCTGGTAGGGAAATGTTGATTTATTTTTTTCGTTTAAAAGAAAAGAAGAAACTTTCAGTTTTAGAGGGTTTTTCCCTCACCCAAGCAAGAGCGGGAGGTAGGTGAGTGGAAGCCCAGGTATGGTCAGGGCAGTGCAGAAACCTCTCTCCCTTCTTCTCACCCCAGCGCCGTGGTCGGGCAGTGGCTGAGATCTTCAGGTCCAGGAATGGGCACAGTGGAGCTGGGAGGAGCAGATCTACCAGGGTTATTGAAGGTTCATCAAGATGATTCTCAAATACTTCAGTTTTACTCAATATTTGCAAAAACTGTTTCACGGGAGCAACCCCCTTCAGTTGTATTGCCAGCTGTAGAAATGTGGCTTCTAGATAATACTTAAAATCCGAATGCAAAACCAGATTAAAATCTCTCTATTTGGATGAGCTTCCTGCTAGCTATGTTGAATCATAGTCAAAGTAGGAGATTTGAGATCACTTTGATGTAACTAAATCCACGCTATCACCACAGCAAAGCAATATGGGTTTGGGTGGGAGGCACAGGAGAGGCACAAACTTTCTTTCGGGTCCGGAAACTCTGCCTCAGGTGTTTAGCGTGTAAGAGCCTGAAAGCTTGCTGATGACTTTTGGGGTTGGGTTTGGTTTTTTTTTTGCTCTCTGTTCTCCAACTATGTTGGTTAGGTTAATGAAATCCTTTCTCTTTGCTTGTAAACCTTGTGTTGTTTATCACTAAAGTATCCCTTCTACAGCTGTACTCTGATTACTGCTAAGTAGTCTTCTGAAGGTAATAACTCAGCGGGGAAAGATGATTGCTGCTGTCACCGCAGAGCTGTAAAACAGCGAGTGTATTCTAGTAATACTCTCTGCTCCTTGTTTTGCTTTTGCCAAAGTACTGCAATTATTTTGATGACTCTTGCACAAAGCATCTATAAAGAGATGCTTTCCAGTTAACCAGTACTTCCAGTAATCATACTCTTAGCTTATTACATTGAAGTTTTCCTCCATTTAATTTGGCTCAAACTGCTAAAATGGACTTGGCTAAGAGCATGATGAGGTTGAAAGCTTAGTGAGAAAGAGGTTTTGTTAAGCTCAGATGCTGTCACTTTTTGGAACCTGGACAAAATTTACTAAGCTAGATCAAAAGTTAGGAGCAGCTTGAACCAGGAGTTAAACTAATATCTTGCTTTAAAAGTAGAGCTGGCCCTACATCTTCTGTGCTAAAAAAAAAACAACCCAGCTGAATACGTGCATCATGCTAGGAACAAATTGCTGTGTGCAATGGGTATCCTTTCCTACTGATCTAATGAAAGATTGGTTAGATCCCATGCTATCAGCAATTGCTGTCTTGGAGCTCTCTGCACATATACAGTGTAATTCTGTAAAGTCTGAAATACCAGAAATGAGGCGTTTTTAAGGCACTTAGCTATGTCATTGCCTCTTCTCCTGAACCTGTTTTAATGTAGCAAGTTGAAACAAAATCCATTGATTTTTTTGACAATGACTTCTCCTTGACAATAGCAGTGAAAGCACCAAAATTAGCTTGTGTCTATCTGTTTTGCCTGTTGGAGCCTTTCTCCCTCCTGTACTTCAAAGCTTCTTAGACTCACTAGTTTCCTTCCTTCACACAAAATGTCAGTGTAGAAACTTCAAAAATGCCAGCTAGGTACTTTTAAAAGGTGTGAAACTGCTCAGTCCTTCAAATGTCAAAGTCAGCTACAGGAAAGTTATTCAGGGTACGGCTATTTAGTTTTAACTTCATGTCCCATCGTGTTCTAGGAGAATATTCAACTGTAGATAACCCTGACTAGATCAGCAGGTACTAAGGCAGAGCAGTTAGTTGACATTTTTCCACAGCTGATTTTCATAGAGCTTTTATTGCCTACAAGACTTTGTCTCTTGTTTTCAAGCTGATAAAACTGGTAACATACCAGTCAGAGAGAAGGGCACCTGCCTTTCTGTATGCGTGACTTTAAGGGCTGTGTTTGAGCTTGGCTTGGAGCAAAAATCCTGCAGTCTTGGAAACACTGAGACATTTTTATTAGGTGTGTAACATTTTTTTTTTTTTCTGGGTTATATGTAAAATGGTATTGATCATCCGTTTATTAAAGTTTAGGTAGGTCTGGAAGAGTTGTCAGGTTACCACCTGCCCTCTGCTCTTGTGCTGAGCAATGCCAGGACAGAGCACTCTTGGTGGAGGTTTGTCCAACTTGTAAAAAAATCATAGAATCATAGAATCATTGAGGTTGGAAAAGACCTCTAAGATCATCGAGTCCAACCGTCAACCCAACACCACCATGCCCACTAAACCATGTCCCTAAGTGCCTC
>NW_008796175.1:1543818-1549015 GCF_000699145.1 Aptenodytes forsteri | reverse complement strand
GATCCCTGTGCTCTTCTTGAGTCGCCTGCCCCTTCTTCCACAAGCGTTAAACTCTCCTTTTTTTCCTGAGTCCCAGCAAGAGCTCCCCGTTCAGCCAGGCCGGTCGTCTTCCCCGCCCGTTCTTCTTACGGCGTACAGGGACAGCCTGCTCCTGCACTTTTAAGACTTCCTTCTTGAAGATCGTCCAGCCTTCCTGGACCCCTTTGCCCTTCAGGACCGTCTCCCACGGGACTCTCTCAACCAACGTCCTGAACAGGCCAAAGTCCGCCCTCCGGAAGTCCATGGTTGTGGTTTTGCTGCCCCCCCTCCTTACTTCACCAAGAAGCGAGAATTCTATCATTTCATGGTCGCTAAGCCCAAGACGGCCTCCGACCACCACATCTCCCACCAGTCCTTCTCTGTTAGTAAACAGCAGGTCAAGTGAGGCACCTCCCCTGGTAGTGAGACTCTAGTGAAAGAGTCTCCCAAATGTTCTGTCTCACTGCTGTATTCTCCTTAATTAGAAAACTCCCCCAGCAACTGACCTAAATTGATTTTGCTGCAAATTAAGTTGCCTTCTCCTCCTTCCTCCCCTTGCCAGGGACCATGGTTGTTTAGCATCTGGTTTGCACTCCGATCACGCTGCCTTGAGTTCTATCTCTGCTCTTTTCTGCTTTGAAAAAAAAGCCTGAATCTTTCAACCTCATTTCCTAAGTTATGTTTTCTAAATCATTCATCATTCCTGTTGGTCTTCTCTAGAGATGAGTGTGTTGCTATCTAAGCCACACTGCATGATCCCCAAACAAGCAGAACAATGACCTTATTTGTCTCTCAGTCCTCTTTCCCCAAGTTCATCCGGAATGAGTAGCTTCTCCTTCATTCTGTGGCAATGGGTTGTTGTATAGCTGCTCCTCAGTTTGTGGCTTTCTATGATTTCTGAGGTTTTTAGGAATGCTGCTGCCCTATCAGTCACTCCTTACTGCAAAATTGATTTCTCCTGCCTAAGAAGAATGCTTTTAACAATTTTATTGGATTGCATTTTTGTTGCTGGTGTGGCTGTGCCATTTGGAACACCACTGCAATTTTTTTTATACACTGTGTCCCTGAACATCTTTCTAACCATTCTTCCTTTGATATAATCCACGGAGCGCCTTCTTTCGTGTGATCAAATTGTTTAAAACACTGAATAAAGCTGCTAACCTGACAGATTCCTGCAAAATAGCAGCATTCGCTGTCCTGCTGGGTGGTCAAGTGCTCTTTAAGAGGGGTTTTTTTTCAGCTAGCTGCATATCCAGCTCAGTGATTAACTGTTGTATTTCCTCAAGCTGATTAGAAGGATGTTGCCTCATACATTAGGCCTATCAAAAAGTGAAACTGGATTGGTTTGGCACAAACTGTTCTTGATGGCTGGTAAACAATGTGAAGAAAGGATAAAAAAAATTGTTTACTTTGTTCCAGAATTACTCTAGGGATAAAAGTTGGACAAATGGACCAATAATTTCTTGGATGCTTCCTTTCTGAAGACAAACATGATGTTTGTCCTTCAGTTTTTAAAGACTTCTCCTGTTTTCTACAGGCCTCAAAGAGAACTGCCCACATTTCAGGTTGCATCAGTGTTTAGATCGTTATGTACTGTGGGATTAATAGGGCCCTGCCCACCTGAAGACATCTACTTTATCTGGATGTTCTCCAGCCTGTTCATCTGGATGTATGTTTATTTGCTTGTTAAAGTTAATTTGCTCTGGTTATAGATAATCCTTTTTGTAAAGACTAAAACAAAAGAAAAATTGACTGCACCAAGCTTCACTGCAGCTCGCTCTGATCTTTCCCATCTGGTCATGAGCCTGAACTTCATCTTCCTTTACCTTGTAGGGTATCCAAAGGCTCTTTTCTTGTCTGTTTTATCCCCTGTTAATCAGGACTCGGTTTAGCCTGTTGCCTTCATGCCCTCAGTTGTGCTGGAAGCCGTGGTTCAGAGCCTCGTCCCCAGTGGGGTGAGGGCTGGAGGGCAGAGGAAGGGCATGCTCGAAGCAAATGAAAGGCATCAGCGCTCACTGAGATAGTGACCACAAATTACAGCATATACAAAACAGGCTTTATTGTCAACTGCCTGCCAAGCCAGGCTTTTCCTTCTGGTCTTCTGTCTTCATTACTCTACCAAATAAGGTACAAGTGCCTGGTGGGAACACGGAGAGGCAGAGCCTGCCAGCGTGCACGTCAACCCGTTCCGACATGCAGCTTACCCCTGCTCAGAGTGCTCCCAAAGGTGGTTCAATGTCACTCCTAAATAGTTCGCTGGCTTGTTTTCTTTACACACCATGTATTTTTGCACACTCATCAATGGTAATTTTAATTAAAAAAAAAAACTGAAAGTGCACGTAATTTTTTTTTCTGTTGCTGTACTCTTGAAGTAGAACAAAAATGGGAAGTGTACTCTAAAAAACCAGCAGCCAGAGGGTTCAGAGCTCTGTTGTGCTCATATAAGATGCACTGTAAGTAGTAAGAGGTTTTCAAGTTGCTAGGGCCCAACTTCATGTTACTGGTCTTTAAAGGATCTTATTTACACCTGCAACCTTTTGTTGTATCTGTAAGTGGGGAAGCTGTATAGAAACTTCTTCTTAATGCACATGGGGTTTGTAGCGTTCATTTTATTTACGCGAAGATTTCCAGAGCTGCGAATTTACCATAACAATGGGGTGGTCCATGCGGATTTGTGGATGTTAGTAACACTGGGATTAGAGTGGATGTCTCTCCCTGGGTGACGGAGGTGTTAGTTTATACAACTCGGAGCTGATTCAGCTCTTGTACAGTGTTGCTTCCTCTTGAGGAAGTGTAACACCCTGCCTGGGATTGGGAAATGTAATTTTTATTTTTTTTTATTTTAAGCAACTAGGAAGAGGAAGCAGCCAAGAGCTTTGTTGCTAGTGCAGAGCAGACCTTCGCTGAGCTATTTTCCCTCCCGCAGGTATGGGTAGGCAGCCCAGAAAGGGGTACGGTGCTGGCTGGTTCAGAGCAGAACTAGCTATAGCGTTCCCAGCCCCTTCAGCTGAGAAGTGGCTAAGGAGCCAGCACGCATGCTGCTCTGCTCAGCCTGCAGCATGGGCCAGCCAGGGCAGGGAGCTGGAGGCAGCTGGTCTCTGCTTGCTGTAGCTCTGCGATTCCTCCCCAGGCATCTCCCAGGGTGCTCTTCCCCTGGCCACCACTGCTCCCAGCCTTTCAGCTTTTCCCCCCATCTGTGCTGACCCAGCTCTTGAACACCAGTGTGCAAGGGAGAAATTTTCCTCCTGTAATGGGCATGAAATGTCTTTCTGGATGATCTGGAATACAACCCTGATTCTTCATATTTAAATGCCAGACATGACAAAGCAAAGGCATTTTCTGAACGATTTTATAAACGTGCTTTTGCTTATATTGTCCTTCTATTACATTTATCTCCTGACTTGTTAATTGTGTTTCCACTTTTATTCCTTGCTAGGTCAGATAAGTGAAATAAGCTTGCAAAAGAAGCATTTTCTTCAGCATGCATAGCTCACGATACAAGGACAGACCTGTTAGCAGATCCTCCTTACAAAAGCCCCTGCCGCTATTATAAATGAGTTGTGTGCGGCCTCTACAGGAATTGGTACACAATTAATGCTTTTATTATACTGCTTAACTGTTATGAGATGCCTCTGAATGAGTGATAGAGAAGTAATTAAGGAAACTCACTGCTGTGTGTAAGCTAAAACAATACATTTTATTTTTGTAGTCCTGTTTTGAATCCTGAGTAGCAGGAGTAAAACCTTCCACTTCGCCAGGAAAAAAGAAAAAAGAAAAAAAAAAGCCTCTATTTTTAAAGCTAAATCCAGATAAAATTGAAAGCTTTAGCATGTTGTATCTCCAGAAGCACAGAATCCAAACTGACTGTTCAGGATTGATGCAACACAGATACAGATGGGACACATCATACTGATTATTTTTTTTTTTCCATGGCTTCTTTGCGTTTTTGGTGCAATCATGTCAGTTCCTGGCTCTCCCTTAATAATAAAGAAGGTAAAAGCTTTGCTTTCTAGGTGGAAGCTGTAGCCATTTGTCTCCAGGTCATGGAGCTCTGGGAAAATGTCAAACGCTGATTCATGATTCATGATATTCATGGCAGGCCGTGGTGTTACTTGCACCTCGTTTACAGAGACTCTGAGGCAATGCTATTGCCAGCTGCAACTTGGACATGTCTGTCTGTAGTTATTAAATGCTGGAGGATAACTAGCTCCTCAGGAGAGCTTAGGCTCCTCTTACATTTTATTTTCGTAGCTCGGAGGGTGGACAGGGGGAAAGGTGTCATACTTCCCATGCCAAAGAAAAAGGCTGTGAGCACTGAAACGAATGAAGCCTTGATTCCCACAGGTTCGTGCTGTGCACCCTGACAGCCCCTTGGCAGGTAGATGTGCTGTCATCCCTTTCCTGGGATGCATTCACAGGGCTCATCCCTCTCCCGTCTTCACAAGCTGGTAGGAGCAGATCCATGGAGAAGCACTTTCAGCCCTTTAACAAAGTCAGCTGAAAGTGGCCAGAAGGTCCAGAAGTTACTCCAGAGAGGAGGGGAAGCACTCAGCCCCTCCCCTGCACCTCCAAAAAGTCGGGTTTACACAAGAAGTGGAAATGTAAAATTTGAGTGCAAAGGTGACCACTGACTAGAGAGCGGCAGGACAGGCCTGGGGGGTGCCACTGTCATCAGCCGTGAGACCAGAAGGCACGGCCAGCATGGGGGGACAGAGCTAGTGTCATCCACGGGGAGTTTGTCCCTGTCATGGACACGTTCGGGATGCTTCTGTGGCTGTGGGTTTGGGGTTTTCTTTTGGGGGGGAGGTCTTGTTTGTTTTTTGGTGTTTTGGGGGTGGGGTGGGGTTGGTTTTGGTTTTGTTTTGTTAAACCGATGTTTAAAAAGATGTTTGGCTGCAAAGCCAACGCCAGCCCAGCAGGCGCGGGCGGGAGCAGCGGGCGGGCGGGGCTGGGCCGGGGGGACGGGGGCGGCCCGTGTCGGCTCTCTGGGGGCCCAGAGGCCGCGGCCAGCACGAGAGCTAAGAGCTAGTGTCATCCACGGGGAGTTTGTCCCTGTCATGGACACGTTCGGCTGTGGCTGGCCCGGGAGCACGGCGCTGCCTGGAGCCGACACTGGGGGGCAGGAGTCGCAAATGGGTGGGTCCTCCCGGGGCTACCCCGTCCCTCCCCAGCCTCCCCC
>NW_008796175.1:1529810-1543770 GCF_000699145.1 Aptenodytes forsteri | reverse complement strand
CGGGAGCAGCGGGCGGGCGGGGCTGGCCCGGGAGCACGGCGCTGCCTGGAGCCGACACTGGGGGGCAGGAGTCTCCCGCAAATGGGTCCTCCCGGGGCTACCCCGTCCCTCCCCAGCCTGCCGCCTCCGGCGCAGGCTGCACCGTGCACCCCCCGCGCGGCCGGGCAGCCCCTGGGCGTGCCCTGGCACTCCCTGTGCACACCTAGCCCCCCCACCCCGTGCATGCCCAGGCACCCAGCGGCCTCGCGGCCGGTCGCACCGCCAGGGCTGGGTGCGCAGGTGTACTCATGGGCGTGCAAGAGTGCTCGGGGGGATGCAGGTGTGCTCCGAGGCGCACATGCATCTTCCAGGGCATGGCGAGCTCTGGGGCCGATGCTGGGTGCCTGGCTTGGCAGGTGAGCAGAGGGAGCGCATCCCTCCAGCCATTTGAATAAACTGGGGGATGTCTGGCCATGAGGGATTAACAGTTCCAAGAACTTCTCAGAGCACAGGGACCTTCCGTCTGGGAATGTCCTTGGTCTACAGCCTCCCTCCAACCTCCTGCTCTTGTGTGAAAGTCCTCCTGCTCTTCCCACCTCTCCACTCGCCCACAGCCCTTGTCCCAGGCACTGAGCAGCACCCAGAGAGACCAGAAAAGGCTTTGGTCAAGGTGCAAAATGCAGCGCAGGGGTGAGAGGGGAGCAGACGGATGGATGGGGCCCTCGTGGTGTGCACCTGCCAGGAGCCACCTACAGATCCATCTCCTGAAATTTAATTTTTTTTTTTAAGTGAGTGCAGTGGGTGAGAGCTGCCCATGGCTGCATTACCCAAGAGTTACCCAGTGTCAGCAGCAGGTCTTACGTTCTCTTTTGCAGAGAGGGCTCTTGAAACCACCTTCGACCCCTACTCCCTGGCAACAGCCAGTCTCTGATATTTCAACAAAATCTGTTTTCTTTGGTTTAACTGAATCTGTGTTTTCTAACAAGCAGGACCGAGCAGCCTGTGACCTGTGACCAGCCACTCTTGAATGTTTGACAATGCGCTACACCCTGCTTTAGGGCACCCAGTAGCAGAAGATGGTGCTGTGGTCGTGCAGCATGTGGCACTGATGAAGCCACCTCTGCCACTACACAGCTTTCTGCAGTCAGCAGGTTACCTCTGCACCACAGGCTTCCCATGGGATTGTGGACGTCCAGTGCTGGGGCCTGGAGGAACATCTGTCAACATGATACAAACATGATTTCTGCTCCTGCCAGATCAAGAGAAGTTGGTGCAATGGGACAAATAAATAGGAAAGGACCAGGGGCTGCTCCGCCAGGGCAGCCTGAAGTCGTAAAGTACACTTGGGAAGACCCTCAGGGACAGAGGGCAGAGCAGGGTGCCCAGGCCCTGTTCGAAAGCCTGAGATGACAGGGAAGGGTGACGTTTTATTAATAAGCCACTAATGACCATCTCTTTGGCATTTCCTGAAAACTGTGTATGTTGGCTTTGCCTTGCAGTCTGTTGAGGAGTGCTCTGATGTCAGCAGCCAGAAATCCTGCTGAACTGGCCTGACTTGCAAATGAATGAAAGTCAGCTAATCTGCTGTCTTATCTCTCCTCTCCCCCAAATCGCCATCCACTTCAGGCATCAGAGGGAAACTAATTGACTATTGAGCTTCCTTTTCGTGCTCAGACACCTCAGGTGACTTGGTTATTTTCTCTCATTTTTGTTTCCTAAACAAATTGACTTCAAAGGCAGTGCTGGTGCAGGTGTCGGTGTGTGATAAATATCTATGAAATAACTGGGGGAGAGGCCTTGCTTCACCAGGTGCTCGCTGCCTCTTTGCAGTTTTGCTGCCTCTCCCAGCTAACCAGGGCAAGACTTAACACTGGGGAAGGACATTGGTTGCTGCTTATCTTCCTTCTTTTCCCTTATCCCCCAAAGCAGAGGAAAGGGGGGACTTTTGGGTGGAAAGGGCCGGTGTGGAGTGGCTTTCCAGGGAATGGGACCTTTGCAGGGACACAGCACCGTTCCTCAGAGTGTCTTTTGTAATGAGAAGGACAGATGTCCGTGGGAATGGTCCCCTGGTTGGGGGCTGGCCCAGAGGGGGAGGATCCCATCTCCACCTTACCTGATCCAATAAGGTCTGACTCTGACCCTCATCCTCCTCCACCCTGCAGAGTGCTGGACCGGGCGTGCTGCCAGGCTGTGTTTTTCTTTCCCAGGCTGGAGACAGAGTAGAAACTTGGAGGGAGGTGGGAGATGCTGAGCTCTTGCCCTGGCATCAACTGGGGCAAACCACTCCCCATCCCTGCCATCTTGCTGGAGTGAGAAAATAGGAGCAGGTTGCAGAGAGCTCCTCACAAGGACCCCACTCTCCTTAATGCTCAGGGAGTTTCAGGGAGCCCTACAGGGAAGGAAGCCATAGCCCTCCCCATTGGCATGCACCAGGGGCATGCACCGAGCCAAGAGCCGGCTGGGCATCACCACTGTCCCCGGCAGGGAGAGGTGCACCCAGGTCTGCCACCAGCCACCTGTGGAGGCAGGTCTCAAATGCCAGCCCGGGGCAAAGGGTCACCTGCGTTGGACCCCAGGGAACCACATGGGGTCTTTCTGTGCCATGGCCCGCTCTTCAGGTCCCTCACCGGGAACAAAGCCCGGGCTCAGGGAATAACTGGGACAAAACCGAAAGGCTGAGGAAGCTGTGCTGTAGGATGTGTCAGGGTGTTTATTGTGGCGACGGAAAGCAGGGGCTGCAGGCCATGCATACAAATATTTGCATATGTGTGTGAGCTTTGGTGTTTCATTTTGATAGAGTACCAGCAGTGATATCCAGCTGGCACAAATTGCTCCGAAATTCAGGCACTTGCATGCCACAGGAGTACCAGCATAGGCACACCGCGGATGGAGGGAAGCGAGGTGCTAGAGCTGATAGCAGAAGCATGTTAATCAAAGTGGGTTAAATGGGATCCACCTATACAGGCACCTCTGGAGCACAATAAAGCACCTACAGAAACCACCATGCAGAGCGCTGGGGAAATCCAGGGGAAGCACTGCAGCCACAGGTGAGGTTCAGCGTGGTCTCTGCTGCAGCATGGCAGCGCTGGATGGTCAGGGCTGTGCAGGCCCCTGGTGGGGACGGGGAGGTGGGTGGGAAGCAGGATACGCTGCCAGACCCTTACCTACCCACCAAAACGTGCTGTGCCAGATGGGGAAGCACCAGGAGAGGCTTCAATCTACCCCAGCTATAATTAGCCAGGAGGTGAATGCAACCGTGCAGGCAAGGCTGCAGGAGCCCCGTGTCTAGCCTGGACGTGACGAGTTCCTGGTGACACTGCCTGCGCCAGGAGCAGGAGGGATGGGAGGGATATGGGCACAGGGGCCACTGGGACTTGGCATGAGGAATCCCAGCGTTCTGGTGAGTGCAAACCCACAGCTCCCGTGGTACTGTGTCATGGTGTACGTCTCTGCCAGGGGTGATCAACTGCTGCTCGCCATGTCCCTGCTCCCTCTATAGCCCTACACCAGAGAAAAGGAGGGTTTCCACCCCCTTTGCCTACCACGTCAGGGAGAAGTGAAAGAAAAGCACTACACATCAAAAAATAGCCACAGTGGTTGTCCGTCCCTGTGGTAGTATGACCTTGCCAACAGCAGGCAGTTCAAAATCTGCTTGTTAGGTTGGTACAAGCCACCCAGCAGCCAGCAATGCATTCATCAGAGCAGCCATAAACCACCAAACTGCAGCATGGGAAGACGTGCCAGAGAAGACATCTAGGATGATAAACTGGCCAGGTAGCCAGTTACCTAACCCATGGGGGCATCAGACCAAATGTCTGATGGCTGGGCCTGTTTCTCAGGGCTTGGTCCTGCTTCTGAGCAGCTCACAGGCTGCAGAAAGGCTGTGGGAAGCAGCTGAAGCATAAGCCTCCGCGGACTGGCACCATGTTAGGCCAGTCTGGGTACGTTACTTGTCCTTTCTGACCTTACACTTGCAGATTGGTGACCCATCTTCCCCCAGGAGCTGGCAGGGGAGGGAGAGCACTTTGCAGGGTTTCCCCTCCTTGACAGCAGGATGTGGGGCAGGGAGGACATTTGAGGGCGTCTGCTCACCCTGCCTGGCAGCACCCGCACCAGTCCCTCGTCCCCACATCAGTGGCACGGGTGCAGGCAGCATGGGCAGACAGTGGTGACAGAGCTGAGATGCTACATGCACCTCATTCCACTCACTGGGCCCCACTGCCCAGGCTAGTACCTCTTGCCACTGCAACATTTTTCCTATTATTTAGCCTGCTTCTGAAAAATCACTTCATTTATTTGTTTGTTTGTTTTTGTTACACATGCCTATATGGCCTCAGCCAACAGTTCATCCTTTTGGCTTGCGCAAACCCTTTCAGGAGGCTGGCTTGCTCCTCTTATCTGTGAGTTGATGTTTAACCAAGTCAAGTATTATTTTATTATAATCTTTCTTCATTGGCACTGTTGCCCTTGAGCCTTCCCTCTTCTCCCCTGATTTTTTCAGTCTGTCAGCATCTTCCTTGACTGGCCCTGCCATGAGCACAGGCTTTTCAAGGTGATGCTGTGCTTCGCGTCCGTCCTGTTTGGCTTGCACAAACTCCCAGATCATCTCTGGTCTTCTGTCCACATTGTGGTATGGGCAAGAAAGTGGAAAGTTCTGCTAGAGAAGACTCCTGTGCAATCCTATACATTTCCGATGTGATTCATAAGTCGCCATTGAAACTGTAGAACGGTATAGTCTTGCTTTCCTTTGAGTGCAAAGAGAAGAGGACAGGTGCAGGAGATGGGGAAAGAGAAGAGATGCCCGGTTGTGCTGCACAGGAGCAATCAGACCAGCACAGCGCAAAACTACAGCATGTCAAATTTTCTTTCTTTAAACTGCAAAAAGAACAGTTCTTTTTGCAAGAACACACAGCTCTGCTGAGTTCGTTTCCTCCCTGGGATTACAAAATCTGCTCCCAGGCCCCTGTGCGACAGTCTCAGCGCAAAGGCAAAACCTTGCTCTGGTGGGCCACTCTCACGGCAGGAGAGCTTTCAGGGAGTTCGCTATAACCTTATGAAGTAAGGGTGAGCCCACCTTTTCACAGCTTTGTTGTGCATTTTGTCCTGCATGCCATAAATACAATTTTGGTCCATAAAATCGGTGTGTGAAATAAGATTAGTCACAGGACTTCCTGGCAAAGCAGCTCATAAACAAGCTTTCCTCACTTCCCTCTTATGAAAGTTCAGCTCTCCTCTGTGGCACTGACTTCTTTGTTTCCCTCTTCTCCCACTTATCCCCTGACTCCCATTAGTATCTGAGTCAGTCTAGTAAACATTTCGCCCGTGGCAGCCTCTCCAAACATAGCAGGAAGATCAGGCTCTGGAGTGCACTCTTGACACATCTCCCGGGGATCCTTTCGCACTCGCTGGTAGGTTATTTTGCTGTTGTTCCTCATTCACACATTGAGAAAGGGGGAACCAATGGCCCATGTATTCAGCAGCTCGTTAGCAGTGAACGGTAATAGGGTCTGCGATGCTTCCTCTTCCCTTCTTCCCTTTCTCACTCATATCCTCCCCGTACTTTAACCTTTGTAGTGGCAGTTTCCTGGACTGAGTGTGCTGCTCAACATCTGCTGGTAGAAGGTGGTACTTAACTAGGTCTCACTATTATTTATGTTTTACTGAAAAATACGCCCACTTTCCTGGACGCAAAGGTGATCAAGCACTAGCACACACGAAGGATGCACCAACCACTGTGCGTTTTATAGATGCAGCCTTCTAGCACACAGGTCACACTGTCACCGTCATGGCATTTACAGTCTCACCAGTAGCCTTGCTGGCCTTGATCCACATATTTATGTCTGACTTCCTCGTCAGCACAAGGGATAAGTATACGTAGCAGTTGGACCAGATAGAGGAGGCCTCCCAAAGCAGCCAGGAGAGATGTGTACTTATGAGTCATCTGCTCTTTGGTTGCTCCTAGTTGGCAGAACAATGACCCCGTACGCACAGGGTTGTACTGGAAATTTCCCTTCCTTGCTGCAGCCTCTGTCGTTGAACCCACTTAGACCCACACAGCTCACCATGATGGTGCCTTGGCCTCACTCATTTACCCGGAGAGACCCTGGCCTTTGCATGGAGTTATATTTTACCTACCAGGCTCTGCCTGTACCAGTCTGATTGCAGAACTGGGACTGAGAATTGTCAACCCTGTAGTCACCCCATTTGCCCCCCAGCTAGTTGCAGCCATGCTGGCAGCTGGGTTGATTTGCACAATTGCTTGAGGGTTCATTTCCTGGAAACAAGAATTGTGAAGGCAGGAAATTTTCCAGGTCACCCTACTTACATATTCAAATGGAAATGAAAACCTAGCAGGATTTTCTGGTAGCCCTGTGTTTCCTTTTCATTTCTGTTATCCTTTTACTCTGTCCTGATGTAAAACTAGCAAAACTCTAAACTGTTCTCACCTCAGCTTCTCAGTGCCCTCCCTTTCCCTCTTACTGTCCTTTTTGAAGTCTTGAGCATCTTCTGATTTTTTCTACACAGGACCCACCATCTGTGATGTCTAGCAGTGCACCCAAAGCTGAGCGCTTACTGTTCTTGTTGAGTGACAGCCCAACTGGGACACAGATGTTGAGCCTCATTTCCCACAATCCAGTGGCTTTTGGACATTTTTCCAAGAGATTTGTTCCATTCTCTCCTCTTGCTCAAGTTCCCTTTTAACAACCAACTCAACTTAGTATGTCTTTTATGCAAACAGCAATTTCCTTTTGAAGCTCTTGGTGGAAGCCATGTTCGTCACTTAGTGCTCTGGGAGGAATTTGGGTAAATTGGACCAGAGACAAAAATCTCTCTGTTCTCTCTCCCAGGAAGGTATCCGATTCCTGCGTTTCATGTGTGTTTCTGCTCCGAGAAGGAGCTCAGTAACAGTGGTATTATCAGGCTGTCCCTTCACTTTGATTCCTGGCTCAATCACATCCAATTCACTCGTTAAAAAGACTCGTTGCCATCGTTACTAAGTTCTAGCCGGAGGCTCAGGAGGGTCTCCATGAGCCAAGCTGTGGTCCTCCCCCTACTAAGGCATCGTCATTAATAGCAAAGGGTATACACAACAAGTACAGCACTTGGGTCCACTGCTTGTGACAGTAATACTGTCCTGACAGTTAGAGCTCACTGCCCTGTTCGGACTTCACTCAACGTTGTGTCACAGAGCTGCCTCTGCAGGGATATGGGAATGCAAAGCTAGAAACAGGGAGCAGAGCGGTTTGCACTTCACGTCCCAGTTTGGCCTTGCAGAAGCTGTAGGCAGAGGCAAAGACAACAGGTCTCTGCCTACCCTGACCACTTCTCAGGGAATTGCGCGTTAACTGAGGGCCACCAAACAAATCTCTCCTTGCATGGGCTCCAGGAGCAAATGCTTTTCCATAGCCGTATCCCACTGCTTTCTTCCTCTGCCTGCACTGGGGCAACTGGGAAGAAACTGTCCATGGGCTGGAGTGATGAGCACACGCCCCAGCCACATGGAAGGAACCGCGGTGCTGCCGTCTCTTCCTATCTGCCAGTATCACTGCAGGGGCGGTGGCTTTCTAAGCCGTATTCCTCCAAGGGAACTATGAAGTTATTTCTAGCTTTGACCAAAGTTTTCTCTTCTGATCGTCCCGTCTGTGCTCCCCACCGTGCCGTGACTGCTCCGCCAGCCTGTTTTCAGCAGGTACTGATAGCTGTGATGTGCCAGGAGCCCTTGGAGCATTGCCTGTGCATTTTGTGAGCCCTGTTGCCATGATACTGAACGCAGAGCAGATGTTTATTTCAACAGAGATGGCTTTGATTCCTTTTCAACTTTTCTCTCGAGCTGCCATCGTGTGTGAATACTTCTTCCCAGGAGCCAAGCGCTGTCAGGGCCCAACAGGCAAGCATTGTCGCTGCAGCCAGCGCGGAGGGGAACGGGGTTGAGAGGCATGTGGCAGAGCTGCATAAAGCAAGCTGATGGCCCTGGCCTTTCAGGAGGGATGGTTGAGCCTCTGGGGAGACTGGCTGAAAATGGGTGTGCATGTGTGTGCATGTGTCTATGCACATGCATGTGTGTGCGCGCACGTACTTGTATTTGTGTGGCTTCGTTTTGGTGCTGAAAGCCTGGCAAGGCTGGGGAAAAGCAGTCTCCTGCTCACAGCTAGTGCTCCCAGCACTTCATTTTTCTGTTTCCTCCCAGTTGCCTTCATCAAATCATCACTGCCTTGCTGCAGACTTGGACCAGCGTGGCTGGGGGCTGAGCTGATGAGACCATCCTTTTCTTCAGAGCATGAGAAGCCAGGCACCAAAAAATATTGAAGATGTGGTAGAAAAGGTAAGGAGATCCCTTTCTTTAGGACAGTAATTCCAGGTGAGAACTACTGAGAAGAGATACCACTTCTTCCTGAATTTATTTTTTCCCTTTTCCTTTCCCCTTTCCTTTCATTTCCTCCCTAGTTTTCCTGTTGGAATCTTTAAAAAATTCTCTCTTTCTTGTTTCTTTTCTCTCTCTCCTTTAACCCATCTTGTCTCTTTCTTTCTCCCCACCCTTTTCTTGGTGCTGGCAGAAGCGGGTGCTAGGAGCAGCCTGCCCCCGCAAGCACCCTGCCCGGAGCCCTGCCCAGGGCTATCAGCCTCACGCCCCTTTGGAGCGAGTGCTTTGTTAGTACAGGAATTCCACCAGAACCACCTTCTTGTTGCTGTTCCCTTGTATAGAAATGTTTTTAATTCTATAAATACTATATGTATTTTACTAAAAAAAAAAAATTAAAAAAAATAATGGTTGGACCGGCTATGCAAAGATTCTGTGCTGGTGGAGCTGGCATTTTGTTTGCCCACTGTCAGGGCCTCTCACTCACTTCCTTCACCCCTTCCACTGTTGCAGCCAAACTATTTTTGGTATTCCAAGAGCGCAAGCTTTGCTGAAATTTTGGTTTCCTGCTAAGGGGGAAATTAGAGCAGGGAAGAGTTATTTAAAAGAATAAAATATATTTGCAAGCAGGGAGGAGAATATGTGAGAACACTAATTTGAGAAGATCAATGTTCTGTGATGTTAAATTACTGAGTTGGATATAATTACCTATAAATGTGTGTGTGGTTTATTTTACAAATGGAAGTGTAAGTAGAGTATATTTGTAATAAAGAGGTCAGAAACACAACACTAACCCCATCTCACTTATATTGTAATCTTGGAAGCACAGGACTATCCTACAGAAGACTGGCTTCTTTAAGCCAAATACTATATTGAAACAAAAAGTTCACCAATACAAGGATTTTTTTGCGACAAAGGTGGAAAGTTTGCCCTTGAACTTGTGAACAGTGCATTCAATTTATCATAATCCTTAGTCACACAGTGACTCACCATTCACCACACTGGTACAATACACATTCACTATTAGCTTAGTACCTGCGTAAAGACAACTTACTGATTTTTTTTTCCTGTTATGGAAAATTAAAGATTATGTCAATGAAGAACTCCCAGGAAAGAAATGAAACTGTGCTACAGACCCATCTAGTACCATGGGCACCGTGTCTACTTGTTCTGTTAGCAAGTAGCTTCACCTACCATCGCAGGACAGTTCCTCCTGTCTCAGCTGGGTACTGTTTCGCCAAACGTTAACCCTCCAGGTTGAAACTTCAACATAGGAACAGGCCGGTTGTGCCAGAACAAAGCCCATCTACCACAGCAGCTCATCTCTGGCTGGAGCCAGTGGCAGGGACTTAGGGAAGCGTGCGAGGACGGAGTGAGCAGGGGCAATGCTTGCATTCACCTGCAGGGATTTGCAGCTCACATACTTCCTCAACCAGAGCTGCTAGTTTTATAAATAGTATTTCCCAATGTTGGGTTTTTTTATTCCATTAAACTGTCCAGTCACTTTTGGCCTGTAGCAAGGAGTTCGCCAGCTTAACTATACCCTGCGTGAAGAAGTGCCTACTTTGTTTTGAACCTGGCACCTGCTTGTTTGATTTAATGATCCTTAGTCCTTGCATTGAAGGAGGTGGCAAACCAGCATCCCTCACCCAGCTTTTCCATCCTAGGCATTTACCTCAGCCTGATTATTTTCCTTAAAAGTACAGGAAGCGACAATTAAAAAATAGTTCAGCCATTTCTAAGAAGAAGATTGCAGGAAGATGTATCATTTTGTCCTGCTAAGAAATATCATTTTGCCCCCTTGCTTTTGAGGGAGGACGTGAAATGTGATAAAGCCATCATCTTTGTGTCAAGGATATGCCATTGTCGTCTCCTGGAGAAAATGCACAAGTTGGCCATATTATGTGAAAATCTCCATTTATGAACACTTAGTTGACACTGGCAGACTTTGGCAGCTGAATTCTCTAAATAATTAATTTGTGCTGAAGGAGGTCCTTGCACCGGCTGTCCTGCAGAATGACTGAGCTGGCTCCTCTGGGGGAACTCAGAGCTGGAGAAGACTTTTGCCAGCCAATTCTCCTGGTGGCATGGGGCTGCTGTCACTGTTCTGGGAACAAAGGGAACCTCTGCTTTATGTCCTGGCACTCACCTGCCTGCACCCAGACTGCAGGAGGTTGGAAACAGCCCTGCCAGGTCGCAGAGGCAACAGGGAAGGTCAGATGCTGCAGGAGCTGGAGAATGAGGAGAGGCAAAGAGGATGGATACAGGGCATGGGAAGGAAACTGGTGGGAAGAAGTGGCTGTACTATGGTACTGTTTCTAGTCCAGCTGCAACGGTTTATAATTTTAAATTATTAACTTGATACAGAAATATCAAAGTTGTAATATGGGATTGAAGAGAGCTACATCTATCTCCCATGTTAGTGAGTATCAGCAGTTTCTAGAGGCAGTGCTGGAAATTCTGCAGCTGCTGAATAACTTGCCTCTAAGACAAAGTGATTTCCCTAATGCCCGTGAATCAGAGACTGATTTATGTCAAAGAACAGAAAAATTACATCCTTGCAAAAACATTTTCATTCTTTCTTTTACATGTCTGGTGTTCTCATTAATAAAATAAATATGTGGCCCTTTTTTTCCTGATCCCAGTCAACTTTTAACCTCCACAACATCTTTGGCAGGGTGTTTCAAATGTAAAAACATGAAAGGCATTGAATTTTACCAGTTTGGGGTGCTGTATTCCACTTTTATGTGATGACCCATTAGCTGTGCTGCTTGTATTGAGAGAAAGGCGTGAGGAGGATGAATGACGGGATCGTCGCCGCAGCCCGGGTCAGCACCGCACCAGCCAGATGAACTTTACAAAGGCACTAAAGGGTTTCAAATACCCAGATCCACCCTGACACATAGAAACTGTGCATCACATTTCCTAGACAGATGTGTGAGTCTGATGGGGTCTTTCCTAACAGTGAGTTTGCATCAGCTCTGCTGGAACCAGATCAGACACCCACTCCCTCCCTCACCCCAGCAAGTCACTGTGAGGAGTTCCTGCAGTCCACAGCTATGATAAGATGCAGTATTCTTCTATTTAGCAGTGTAAGTAATTTCATTTTATTCATTTACGTTTGGAAGTTTGAGAGAAATTTCTACCACTTTTTGTGGTAGGTGTAAACCAGCTAACATGGTGCAGGCACTCTCAAAGAACCCAGTGTTTTTACTAGTTCCCTGCAGTCTTCTGATGTAAAAATAATTGTATTTTCACACCAGCAACACAAAAATAGTAGTTAAACACGCAAAACAGTAGAAGGTCTGACTTGGGTCACATTGCTACTGCAAGGCCCCGGCGAGCTGTCTTAAGTGAATTATAGACACATTTAAGTCTTTGAAAACAGCAGCAACAGGTACTTACAGGGCGGGCTGGGAGGGGGCAGGGAAGCTCTTTCATACGGCAATATCAGCAACTGACCATCTGACTTTCTTAATGCACAAATGAGAACTTGCTAATTATAGAGTGCCATACAATATTACAACCCTTTCCTTAGATGTTATGGTGCCAGCCTACCTCTCTTCACAGCCTGGCTCGATGATTCAGTCATTACGTGACCAGCTGATTACTTAAGATTCCCTGACAGATTTTCCTCCCTGGCTTCACCCACTGTATCATCCCAGGGCTTTCTGAGCGAGTATAGCATAAACAAGTATTGCCTTTTCGCTGAACATTTTGCTCTGTGTTGTCACTGCAGTTCTCTTGGCCAATCTGCCACGGGTGGGAAATAACTACAGATATAATTAGTGGAGAGAATACGTTATCACATGCATAGCAATTGTCCTGCTCGTACTCTATTAAATAAATTTGTTACAGTCCCTTTCATGTTATATTAAGCTGCATGCAAGTCAGAAATGCATAAAAGGCCAAAAATCTCAGTATATGGCCCCAAAACAGGAAGCGTGGATTGGCAATTGGTACTCTCTCTGATACAAAGTAAACAGGTGCCTTCAAGAGGAAATACGTGAGGGAGAGCGTAAAATCCAGACAAGGCTGAGATACCCAGTTAGCGGGATTCCGGGGAGAAAAATCAAGGTAACTAATAGATAGAAAAAGAAAAGGAGAGCCTCAGAGCCAGAAGAGGAACAGAGGGACGGTAATACATTAGCAGTGTGAAACAAAAATCCTCGTATTTAATTTGTCAGGATTTTTTCAGGGGTCATGTTCTAAAGAGCATTAAAAGGCAAGAGTAGAAGTGATTTAAGTATGTTTGAGCAGAATGAACCAGGCAGGATTCAGAAGTTCCATGAGTGGATGTTCATTCATTTATTTACTGAACCACTGTACATAATTAAGAAAGCTTTTTGTCAGTAGAAATCCCCTTTCTTCCCAAAGGTTTATTAATCAAAAACATTTTTAAATTTAAGTATACGGTATAAACTTTCAGAAAATACTTTCCTTAAATATTCCACCCATTAAAATGAACTCCTTATAGGCTCCTAGGTAACTTAAGACGTATAACTATCACGTAGAAGCCTTTTAAAGCTATGTTATTTTTTTAAAAGGTGCAGAAGAAAGTAAATATTTTAAAAACTTTGTAAAGGCTTAACAAACTGGCAAGTTGGAAAAAAAATATTCCAGCATGAGCCACGAGCCTGTCCTTAACTAACATCACTGTGAGTTTGTTTTTTGGTTCAAACCACAGTGAGTTAAGGATGGAAAGACTGCCTAACTTTGAAATTATTGGCTTTAGCCTGTTTTAACACAACCTTACCTTAAACAGAGGTGTTTTGTGTTCCTTGCCACAGTGCAATATTTCTCCGAGTCGTAAGGGAGGGAGACCGCCTTCCGTCACATCCTTTCCGAAGGGACCCACCCTCTGAACAGGGTAGCTCCGGTACGGCCAACAATCCAACATCTCCAGCTTACCTTACGTTTTCTTGGCTTTTAGACCCATAAACCTGTGAATTTAAGGGAAGTCCTCGCATACCCACGACGATATTTGTGACGGGCCCATGTGATTTCTACGTTCTTGCTCAGAGGAGTGAGGGGAAGACCAGTGTCATAAAAGATGTCGTTTTTAGCTTTGCTTGAGTAACTGGCAAAACTTTCATGTATAGGAATGTGAATCACACACACGAATAGGTGACTCATGTAAGAATGGGAAAAATGTCACCCGAAAACAGTTATTTCCTCCTCCCCTGGCCCTGGTAGAATGTGGGGGGCAGCCGACCCCACCAGGGAAGGAGGTGGCAGTGAGGGGCACAAGGGTTCCGCAGCAGCTGGGCCAGGGCTGGTGGACAGCTGGCCTGGGTGGGAAATCCTCCTGAGGAGGCAAGAAAACCAACCACCCCAAACTGGGACCTGAACCTCCACAGCTGCATCGGACTTGCCCACACTACCTTTGCCATGGCTGCCTGCCAGGAGCACCCCCGAGATGAGAAGACACCACCTCTTTGTGTCACAAAAGCAAATAAACCCCATAAAATATCCACTCAATTATTTGCACCTACGTGTCTCTGGGGCGCAGGAGCCAGGGGTACAGGCGTGGTGGTGACAGGGCGTTTGGGAGTACAGGGGGCTGAGGCCATGTGTCCGGGGGTACAAGGCGCCGTGACAGCGTGTGTGGGAGGACACGAC
>NW_008796175.1:1503779-1528814 GCF_000699145.1 Aptenodytes forsteri | reverse complement strand
CCCTGGAGGGGCCCCGCTCCTTCAGCGTGCCCCAGGGGGGCGGCGTACCTGCAGCCAGCCCCTCGGAGGCGAAGGGTTTTCCTTCCCCCCCCTCCCTTCCCCCTTTGTTTCAGGGTTGGCCGCGCTGCATCCAGGAGCACGTAAGAGCTTCTAAAACTGATTAAAGGCGAAATGAAGTTAATCGCAGGGTGTGTGGGTGTGCAGTAAATGACATATCAGGCTCGCTGGCAAGCGTACCTCCTGCAGGACTTCCCCACCAACATGCGCTTGGCGCTGGGCCTGTAGCGCAGCTTCTCCGAGGACCTTGCGATTAATGGAAAGGTGGTAAAGGCGAGGTCCGGTGGTGGTACAGCACAGCGGCCAGCTTGCTGTGGGAGCCGTCATCTGTCAGAAACTTGCACCTCTCTTCGGCTGGGAATGAGACCTGGTGCTGTTTCTGTGTGTTTTCAGTATCTGCTTAGAAAACAAACAAGCTCCTATATAATTGATTTTTCATAGGGAAGGTGGGATACCTCTGACTCTTTGTTTTACATCACTGGGCAGTCTTAACACAAGTTTGGTCAGAGATAGTTATCAAATGTAAAGGAGCTGAGGACCAAACTCATTTCACTGTTGACTTTTGCTTGTCAGACACTGGCAGCCCAGTCAGTGTTTTGAGCTTTCTCTTAACTTGTGGTATAGTCATGCCTGTATAATACTGGTTTTCAGTTCAAATAACATAAAAGACTTTATGATACGTCTCTATGTATGTGAGATGTACAGTTAAGAGTTCGGGGGTTTCAGAACAGAAAGTTAAAATTTCTCTTGTTCAAATATCCTCATCACTTTTAGAAAGTGTAGAATTGATGTATAAACAGTATTAAAATATTAATTTAGGTTAGTTACAATACCAAGGTTTGGTTTACCTTTCTGATTTCTAATAACTGGCAGGCTTTCTGAAGTCAGCTAAATTTTGGTCATCCGCTGACTTTCTGTTCATAGAAGAGGACATAAACCACTTCAGCCTCCCTGTTCCATTGATATTTTAAGGTTACTGTTGTATTGGTACATCCTTAACAATGGGAAGTTAAAGGAATTTTTAATAGAAATTTAGAGGCTTTAGCCTGAGCTTCTTTATTTATATCCTCTGTCATTTTTAGTGTGTTTGTATTTGGGAGACTTCTATTTCAAAATCCAAGTTTATAATTTCCTTATTTTTATGTCTGCTTAATGTATTGCTGTCCTGTTTCCATAGCTGCCCTGTCATCACAAAAGGACCTTGAAATTATTTAAGGTCCTGCTTTCCATTGTTAAACCAATAAACTTTATGTAATAGCATACTTAGTTCCACTAGTATTGTTGTTAGTTTAACCCAGACCCCTTAACATATATCTGTAGGTTTAAAGCATTTTTTTAACTGTTACATATGTACAACTGCATAGAATTAAAATATATTTTTCCCATGGTGACCTTTTTTAATGAAGGCTATTGCACAAGTCCTGAAGGTCTTAGACTACAAAGAAATATAATTTGGTGCAAAATTACTCTGCTCACTCTTCTTTTAGAAGAGTCACAATACAGTTGTTTTGTTTTGGTTTTTTTTGAAGAGAGTGGTAGTCTGAGGTATAAGGGTTGCTTCTTTTGTTTGTTAACCTATTTGAACTCTTCAGTCAGGATCATCCGAGTGATGATAAAAGCGTCCCTGCTTCTGTTCAGTGTTAAAGTAAATGCATGGTGATGAACTGAAGAAGGAATAAACAGTTTCTTCTCTAATGGAAGAAGATCTAATAGTTAAGTTAAAACTATCACTGTGGGAAAGTTCCTGTAATGTCAAACCCCTTGTTTTGTAGCCTGTGTTGAGGGAAACATTTTATTGAATATAACAGTTGGAAACTGAATTTTCCAGAGAATGTGTTACAGGTTTGAAGTTTTCAGTTTTATTGTAATCTTATACTTTCAATCCCTTTTCATTACACAAAAAAAAGTATCAACAAAAATCCAGAAATAATTATTATTTAATTCCCATACTCCAAAAAGAAGACTTTGATAGTTTATCACCAAAGTATAACAGAAGCTCTTTTGACTGTTTTAAGATCTTCCATCTTACGAAGAGTCAGGTTCCCTTTAAAAAAATCCAAACATGGAAAATTACAGAAAGTCACAAAGAGTTATTTTTGTGAACTCAGAGTCTGACTTAAAGTACCCTGGCAACAAAGGAAGACCCAGAGGTAGTATTATCTGTTGCCCTTATGAGTAGTTACAGAACCATTTGTTTATGTAGTGGTTGCGTTCTGTTTAACCTGTCTTGTGTCCCTAACAAAACCAAATTTCATACCTAACAATTCTTGCCTATGCAAACAACTTCCTAAACACATTCATTTTCTTCACTCCTTTGGAAAGGCTCCATTTGATCCAATTGTATGATGTTAACTTACTTGCTGGCAAACTTCTAAGCCCATTCAATAAAATCAAAGTACTCAGTGAATGTGTGAAATGAGTGCTCTGAAGCTGAGCATGATACCCCAAATTACAGCATTTTACACAGACTCCAAGACGAGAGGGAAAAATGAAAGGTTGATGGAGCTATGTGAACACAATTAAGGTGTCCTGGTTACATGAAGCACAGTTTGCAATGAGTTTGCATGTCAGGTTGGAGTTTTTATTCAGTAATGTCACTGTAACTTTGTTCCTCAGGATAAAAATATTCAAACTAGTTCTTAGTCTGGAATGCTTTGAGATGTCACAGTGAGAAACTTGTCCGCTGGCACTATCTTCAAGGAATCCAGCTGAACTCATACAGAGCACTTCTGGATATGGCTTGCAAGAGAGGTGCTAGAGCCTAGCTTTGTCTTTTACCAATCCAGGGCCTACACTGAAAACAGAGCTGGAGTGAAGGTGTTGGACCCCTTATTAGTAGTCCTACACTACTGCT
This sequence comes from Aptenodytes forsteri, assembly GCF_000699145.1. Taxonomy (NCBI): domain Eukaryota; kingdom Metazoa; phylum Chordata; class Aves; order Sphenisciformes; family Spheniscidae; genus Aptenodytes; species Aptenodytes forsteri. The sequence goes on along the minus strand of NW_008796175.1, from coordinate 1,525,903 downwards.
TTTCTCTTGCCCAGCAGGCGGGATATATAGTTCCGAGGGTTACGTTCATTTCAAGTGATCAGAAAGTTTATGTCAGTCATTTCAGAATGATGCATTTCTGATGAACTTATGTTACTGGCAGCATCTCATACAGTACTCCAAACCTTAACACTTTCCAGCCTCTCTTACTTGTAAGCTTACAAATGAGCAACAATTAACCTTTCTGAAGTGGACAGTGAGGAAATCTTGCTCTCTGTCAACACCCTGATTTTCCAAACTAGCCTGTAAACTTCAGCAATGGAACATCACTCAAGTGATAAATGCCTTTTTTAGCTGGTAGAGTTTTTATGTGTAAACTTTCCCTTTTCCTATTCTAATTTGTTGTGCACAATCTTAAGTCTGTGAAATATTCATTCATTAACTGATGGGAATGTTGATTCTTCTCATTTGCGTTTCTTCTTGTCAGTACGCGTGTCTTTGGAACCTGGTTTGGGGCTTTATTTCTCTTTATCTCTGCTATCCTACTCATCTAAACACTTTTTGTTTCCTTTCTCATGGTTTTGTTGATATCTCCTGATCCTGTATAGCAGTAGTCTTGAGTGTAGCCAGAAAGGTTGTTTAGACCTGATCTCCATCTGTTTTTATTGGCATTCAGACTATCCTGCAATAAAGAGCCTAACTTCCTCTAAAAGCAGAGCAACCAGAAGCATGTGACCTGTCAGCTGGTGTACTCTGATTCACAATTGAAGGATTGCTTGATTAAACACAAACTTGGATGTAAAGGTGAGCTTTGCTCTCTGTGCTGCCAGTTAACAGACTGGCTGTAGGGCGCTGCTCGCTGAACACCCTGAGCCTGGCAGCTGGAGAGTCTCTCCCTGCAGGATGCTCAGAGGTGGATCAGTTAACATCTAATTATTGGATGGGTATAGAAAAATGAAAGGAGAGGTAGCATTTGATTTTGGAAGTGGTCTTCATGGACCAAGAAAAAATACATTTTCTCTTAAATTAGTGCATCTGTAGAAATGGGGTCTTTGTGTGGTGCCTAAAGCTAGTCTGGAAGTCTGTCGGATTTCTAGTAAACCTTATGCATTGTAGTTACAAGAATATGACTTCTGTTAAGAGCAAGCAGTCTGTTACTGTCAAATGCTTAAATGTTTAGCGGGTGGGCATTAGAGGAACTTAAGCCTTTGAAGAAAGATCCGTTCAAGGATCTGTTAATTTATTCCTCTTCTAGGAACTGAGCTGTATCCAGATGCTTCTACAGTGACTTTGAAAAGACTTTAAACTTTTATTATTTAGAGACATGACTTACTTAAAGGAAACTGGAAAATCCAGCGCTTGCAGGACACCAGGAGACTCACAGTGCCTAGAAAACAGGGACTTCTTATGATTAAGCTAGGCTGGACTCCAGTGTTTTGGTGATGAATACCTTGTCCAATTTCAGTTCCTTGACTTGTACTTTGAGCCACAGTGCAGGCAGACTGCAGGAAGATAGTATTTTAAGACCTGTGGAGAACATGCCTCTTTGCTACCTGAAGCAGATATGCATTAAAGTATTTGTGGAATTCAACACTGCAGTTGTTCCTTTCCTGGTTGTGCTTGATGTACGAGCTGTGTCATACCTAATAGTAGTCTGCTAAGTCAGCTCAGGCTTTATTAGCTGAACTTGGTTCTTCCATCTTGTGCATGGTGATAAGTTATTCTGATGACAAAGAAAAGTAGGGCTCAATCATACTTGCACTGTCTTACTGTTATCAAAGGAGGAGGATTTGTTTATATAGATTGTTTCTTTATATATAGTAACTTTGTGGCACGCCATGAAGAGTATATATGACTGAATGTGCCTCTGCAGCAGTATTTGTCGTATGAGACCTATGAAACATCTTAGTAAAGATAGGCAAGTGTATTATCCTCAGTTGTCATTGTTTTCAGTCATCTCCAAAAGTGAAAGGATGAATTTTAAACCCGTTAGTAAAAGTACCACTTGTTTGCTCTTTGGTGATTACCTTCAGATTTAAGAAAGAGTCACCAACTCTGAAAAGTGATAAAAAACTATTGTTTTGTCTTTCATTTATTCTTAGGGACTGAGTGTAATAATTGACAGACACTTGAAGAGTTCAGGGATGGGTTTTGGGGGCATGGGGTTGAGGATGAACAGTACAAAGTTGGTTTTGAAATTCTTCTGTAACAAACAATTTTCTGATATGCTGTAATTAGTGGCTACATATATGTTGTCTTTGCAGAAATAAAGTTGGTGAGGTATCTATCATGTCAGGAACCACTGTTCCAAATCCTGATATTTTGTTCTGACTTACAATAATTGAAAAATCAAATTCCTTCCTAATATTGCCTCACCAGTTTTTAATCTTTTTAACCGTCACTTGTTCTTTAAACTTAAACTTCTAGCAGTTCTTCTAGAACAAGTCTGTTCTGCTGATTAGATGAGGATCACTGAGCACACTCCTTAGGTCTGAAGGAGAGACTTAAATCTCACGGGAAGGGTGCCCATCTAGTGATATTCATTGAAATCCATTCTGCCAGAGGGATTGCTAAGCCAAATAAATCTGGCAAAAAGAACTCAATCAGAGAAACTATTAATAAAGGAATTGACAAGGTAACAGTAGCTCACCGGTCTCATTCTTCCTCGTATCTTGTGCATGTGGTTTTGCAGAGATAGGCTATATTGATTAGGTACGTAGCTCGGGAAAGAGCATGGCGTCAGCTTAGATCTTTCTTTATGAAGAAGGCTTTGAAGAACTGTGTAGTCGACTCTTAGAAGTGTGAAGCCAAGTTTGTCTTGCCAAAAACTGTATTTGAATGATCTTGATCAAGGCAGCGTATCTGGAAAAGCTTTGTGGCGTGATCTATCCTGGATCTGCATGAATTCTATATGCATTGATGAAGGAGAACAACAAATGAGAAATATTAGTTATCTGCAGGTTTCACACTTGAGCTGTGCGTGGAAGGGGGAGCCTAAGAGCCCAGGGTGGCTTCACTGTTTTCAGGAACCAGAAGTCAAGGACCATGTGTTCAGTCTTGAAGAATGTGGGGTTTTTTTTCTGTTTTCCCCCTGCTCCCCGATCGTTTGCAGGCTTTCCTTTCAACTGGGTACTGTTACATGTTCTGAATATTTGAATAATGTTGGAGGGGGGGGCGATCAGAGGGTGTCTATGCTTTGCTAGATTGTCAAGTTGTATTTCAATGCAGGCTTCTGTGTTGGGAGCTGAATGCAGAATAATAAAAACAATGTACAGCTTGAAAATGACCATGAGTGTTGTAAAGCGCCTAAATGTAAAACACTGAATGAAAAAGATTGAATTTCTACTGGTGTAAATCAATTAAAAGCGTATGGAGAATTATGAGCGAAGCAAGATGAGCTTGCTGTTGATCTCTCACCTAGGAAGGTGTCATCTGGCAACCAGTCATAGCAAGAACATTTTTACATTCCTGCACAGCTTTATTCCAGCCTAGTTGGCAAGAAGAATCTGAATTTTTTTCAGGGTGTTTCTCTTCCTCCCCTCCCCCTTCCCCTCGCCTTTTATGTAATGAGATGCTTTGCCATGCTATGAATGAGCTGCAAAGTAATTGAAAAAGGAGTTTCCTGAAACGGGCAGGTTGGTTCTGGCAGGGTAGGTTTCTTGCTTCCTTTGCAGCTCATTTTGGAGTTGTATTTCTGGTTTTTCATTGTGTGCTTCTTGTAGCTTCAGGTCTAGTATGACTGATATGATCAAGGGCCAGTATTCAAGAGGAGAGTACAGTTTTCAAGCTTGTGGTCGTCTAGCCTTGGGAGAGGACAGGAATCTAAGATTCTAGTAGGCTGGTGTGTTTGCCTTCCTTTCTCAAAATGGTCCCTACCAAAGCTAAAGGAATGGTGTGATACCCTCTAACTGTGAGTTCCCACTTAGGGTTTGTTGCAGGCAGTGATTATGCCTGGAGAGTTATCTGTGGTAAATAAACTTGTGGCCTGCTCTTTAACCCACATTGTGTTTTGGAGCCATCCTTTTTCAACCAGTGTTTTTCTGCCTTGCTTTAATTTTGTTTAGCCTGAAAATAAATAATGACTACTTCAGTAGAGAGATTTAACAAAGATGCTTGTGTGTGTGTTCAACTTGAGGTCTTGTTGCTGCTTTCTAGTTTATAAACTGGCAGGTTAAAAAGCTGGATTTTGTTGTTATTTTTGTTCTATCTGGATTATAGTATGAGTTTAATCTTATTTACAGGAGGAAAACCTGTGTATCAAGTTCTAACTTGCACAGAAAAAATGCTGAAATGGCTTCTAAGATAGAGCAGTGAGGAGGCCTGTAAAATTTATGTAGCAGTTGCCATTTAGCTGTAGCTACTGAACCTCTAAATATTAGGAAAATGGTCCAAATGCTGTAATGGTATAGTTTATTGCTGGCAGAGTTTTGACATAGTTGTTCCTTTAAATGGGTGTGGCAAAAATAAAAAAAAAAATTGTTTGTGTGCTGATAAGCAGGCTGCTTGCTTGAAAGGAAAGGCATATTGCTGAAAGTAGGCTGCAGCCCATAAATGGTTATTTTTCCATATTCCTATTAGACGTGGCTTTTGTAATCTCTCTGCAGATTAGTTTTTTCAAAGCAGTTCATAAAATGGAGAGATTACAAATGTTCTTCAGCAATGAGAAATTGCAGTCGCCCTCTATCTTCTGACTTCTGATTCAGGTGTGCAGGCAGTTAGTTCATTGAGGTGGGTTAATTACCCATTCAGCAGTCACTTGTCCTGCACTGTTCAACAAAGGAGATTGTATTTGTTTTGAAAGATCAGCTTGTTGAACTCTAATAACTGCAGAATGAAGTTTGAACACTTTGGGATACCAGAACCTGTTGATTTCTTGAACTGACTTATGTCTCCATCTAAGAATGTCCATCCTTCCTAGCTATAAAGCGTTCAGTCACTTATGTCTTTTTCAAATCATAGTAAAGACCTAGCCACATAATTTGTGCCCTTAATTCCTCTGACTCTTTTGGTAGGCTGTGCTCGTCAGAGATGTGAGCAGACTGAAGGATATGCAGCTGCATGCAGTGGTTTGAGGATTTTTTTTTTAAGACACTAGATGGTTAAAAGGAACATACATAGAATGGAAGCTAAGTGGGACTCCATTTGAAATGTAAGGATATTCAGTTACAGAGAAGCTCACTGGCATGAGAAATTTCTCTTTGTGTTTCCTTCCCTCAATGCAGAACACTACATAAATAATTGGTGTAAATTTTTTTAATTGCCTGTGTCAAAGAGCTAATCTTTGGGAGATGTGTTATTATTCTTTCTTTTTGCTTATTTATGCTGTTTCCTAAGCTTCTTCATGGTGTGTTACCAAAGTGAGAGAATAGCTAAGAGTAGAGGAAGTGAGTTCAGTGGTTTCCATTTTCAGCACAACATACAATTGACAGCTTGCATCTGCCACAGGTCAGAGGTGGTTTGAAGATGAAGGTGATTCCTTAAAAATCTGAGAATGGGTGGGTTTGAATGCTGATTTTAAAGTTTTGATAGTCTCATGAATTTTTAAGCAGCTCACCTTATGGCTGACTTGATGAAAACAAAGCCACATGGGCTTTTTGCTTGCTTATTTTTGCTTTTGTTTTATATTGAAGTTCTCCAGGTTCTCACTAAAAATGGCAATGAGTCTTGGACTTGTCAGATAAGGGAGATGTTTCATAAAGTGTGTAACAGAGGTCAGGTCCCATTTAAGGACAGCAAGGCTCAGATCTAGTTTTTGCTACCTCCCGTGTAGAAAAGCTTGATAATGCAAAAGTTTGATACTTTACAAAATCAAATTGATTTGTTGTTAAAATAATTTCCTTCTTCAGTATGTATTACAGTTTCCAATAAAAATAATGAAGTATCTACTATCCTGATGTTTGAGTCTTGAACAGGACTGCAGGGTAGCATCAGTTTAGTTACATGCGAAAGTCTCTCAGAAGCAAGAGTGTGTGTGCAAGATGGAGAAAAAAGATGTCTACAGGTTCCACCCTTGTTTTGAATGTCTGCAGGTTCATTTTTTTCTGATTCTTTATAAGTAATAATGGATCTGCACCTGTGCCTTCATTAACTTCAAACCATTTACATTTTTATATATATACACACACATGCCTATGGCACTGTATGTGTGAGTAACTTTAATTGTAATAGGATTTTAAAATAAAATTGGCGGGGGGAGGTGGGAGGAGCTCCAGGAATTAAAAAATATCACTACCTGTGGTGGCTTTATTGTAAAGAAGTAAAACATTCCTTATGCAGGTAAGATATGGAAAAATATATATATAAAGTGTATGTGAATATGTATTGTTATATAATAGAATATGTATGGTGTATAATTAATGTGTATATATAATATCTGAAACTACATGCAGATAATGTATGCAAAGAAATTCAATTAAGATGAACGAATCTGTTGATTAAGACATTACTCTAAGAAGTCCCATAGCCTATCAGGTATACCAATCTTACTCCCTCTTAATTTCAGGGTTTTTTGGGGTCTGAACAGAAGAAAAACTTAGAACTACTTTATTATCTGAGAATAGATAAATGTCTATGAATGGACTGATTACCTGTGATTTCAGTGTGCTCAACCCAGATGCAGTATTTTGTAAGAGTCAGGTAAACGCTGAGAATAGATTAAATGTCTTAACTTTTAATCCGTTTTTCTTTTATTGACTTTCAAGTGTCTTTTTTACTCATGGTATTTCAGGTATTCATTCTTAAGACAATAAAAGGTATCTTGGAGATTCTACAGATAATAAACTATTTAATTTTATTGTTAGCCATAATTCAGACAGTGGGACTTAAGAGAAATGGTGCAGTGCATGCTGGCTTCAGCAACAAAGTTATACATTTCTGATCTGGCATTTTAATGCTAATGTAACTGTGAGGTTGCACAACAAATTAATTACTGGGGTGGTTTTTTGATGGTGGGTTGTTTTTGGTTTGGTTTTTAGTTTAAAATATTTTGCCATAATATAACCTCCTTCTTTTCCTCGATATTTCTGTAAGAGAGCTCTTTTCCTTATAGTTTACCTTTGACTTCTCCCTGGCTATGAAGATCAGGTTTTTATTTTAGTGAGCAATTGCTTGAAGTGACGGTCTTTTAAACACACAGGTAATTCTGATGGCTTCCAAAGATACCAGTACGTGTTAGGGTGCCATAGTAGCGGACACTTGAAAAACATATGAGTAGACACTGTAATCTTCTCTTACCAACCTTTTATAAAATCTTTTGAGCTAATTATTGCATCTTTATCTAATATGTATTTGAGTAATGTCTCCCAGTGTAGGTGAGCTATTCTGTAGTACTGCTACAATTTTGAGGGAACTTCTATTCCAAATAAAGCCTGGGAGACGCTTGAAAATCTGGATAGTATAACAGCATTTCTGGGTCAGGTTTTAGAAATACTGTTAAGACAACAGGATATATGTTCTCATGTTGGCAGACTACTTAGAAGAAATCTCACAAGACTATGTTAAATTATTTGCTTTGGGAGGCCTCGAGGATCCTGGTTTTGATTTTCTTAGATACAAGGCATTAGCTCAGTCTCTGTCCAAGATTCTTTGAAGCTTTGGTTTTTCATCCAGTTGTACTCGGTAGTCTTTAATGAAATTCATTAAGGAACCTTCTTAGAAGACCTGTTTCTGCAAAAGAGCTGCCATGCACTGACAGATCCTGAAGCAGTCTAACGTAGATGTTCTTTCTTCTAATTTGGTGTATGTCATTAGATATCTGTATAACCTTGAAAGTTAGATAATCAGCATGCTTTAACTTTGTTTCAGAGGAAGAATGCAGAATTTGGAGAACAGGTACATGAAAGGGTCAGAGGTGGGAAGGTGAGTCAGCCAGTCAAGTCTTGTAGCAGAATACAGCCAGGACATTGCTGTGTAGCTGTGTTTATTGGAATAAAAAGAAAATGCTTGTATAAGCCATATTGGCAGAATACTTGATGCAACTACTGCAGGTATGCTGGCAAAAGTTATGCTATAGCGTTTTTTATTTGGGGCTTCTGAGCAGGCAGTTGGACTAGATGACCTCCTGAGGTCCTTTCCAAGCCGAATTATGCTATGATCCTGTGACTGTATGTGTATAAACACATACAGTTGGATAAGAGGAGGAGAGATTTTACTGAACGCCAGCGCAGGCTGTATAGTTGTGCTGGACTGGTGAAATGGTGGACTTCCTAAGCTATGCAGTGGGCTCGTATTGTCACGCTTGTGCTGGTACTGTTGCTCATGCTGGCGAGATTGAAGTTGGCATGCGAATGTGCCTGTGCTTGTCATGCCTGTTGCTGCTTTTGTCTGTGGAAGCGGGCTTAGGGAGGGGAAGGGCAATAGATTCTTTTCCTGATTTGTCCACTTATAGGTGTTACCTTCGGGGAGGTGATGGTGGAGTCCATACACTGTCTGTTGTATTGTGACCATTTGCTGCTCAAAAGACATGACTCCCCATAGAAACCAGTATTTATTTCTAAAAAAACCAAACCAACAATTATTCATGCAGGCAACTTTCAAAACTTCTAAACCTTTTTCCCATTCAATGAAAGATCTGTGAAAGAACAGGGAATAACAATTGGCTGTTTTGCTCAGGAGTGTTAATAGTGTTAGAAATCCTAATTTCTACCATATTAGAATCTTAGCTGGCAGCTGTGCTGCAAAACCTTATTGGTATATATTGGGAGTGTGTATACACACATACACACTTTTATTTATATAAAGTATATTTCCATCCTTTTCTATACCAGAAGAAGGAGGATAGGCATTACTGCATTATATAAATTTATCTTTGTTTAAAAAGTAGTCTTTTAAAGTTTTGGTGGTTTGGGTTTTTTTATTAGTTGTAGAAAAACATTCCTGTAGAACAATAGTCTGAAAGATAAGGAAATTAAGAAAGATAAAGGCAAATCTGTTTCAAAATGCAGTCTTTGTTCTAAGGCCATATTTTAAGTTATGTTGTGTTCTAAGTTTGAAGCCTTTCCAAAGAACATTATCTCAATATTAGCCATAGTTGGTCAGAAATATTCGTCCTTATCCTGGAGTGTCCTACAGTTCCTTGTCAGCCTTGGTGAATAACAGAAGCTGTAAAACTGACTTTGCTTGCTGTGAGAGGACTTTCTCAGAATAGAAAGATGTGACTTTTTCCTCTAGTAGTCCCGCAGTGTTTGTTCTTCTCTGATGCCCCCCTGTTCCACCTCTCCCTCCCAGGGATGTACATGGAGTTCTGCGGTGTCGGGAAATCCAGCCATGCCCGATCTCTCCCTATACTGCAGCACTCCCACGTAATGGTGTTAGGAGTTGTTGGAAGTTAAAATAACCTTTAAAGCTCTGATTCACCTGAAGTAGCTTGGGGGAGGGAGTTTGGAGGCCTGGCTTGTTTTGTTGGTGACCATTAAGTGGGTGTATAGGATTGAGTGATGTGCATTTCCACTGAGGAGCCCAGAGGAGTTTTCTGTTTAAGGTTTCTCCCCAAGCAAAACCCAAGTGTTGCCCTTTGAGTTCATAAAAGATTTGTGAAGGGTTGGATTAACTGACTATATCTGTGATTAAATTGCTTTTCTTTTATCTGTCTGGAAGTGTTTATCAGGTTTCATCTCAAATCAACAATAGCTGTTAGTTAGTATGAATGATTCCCGGAATCCCAGGCTCCAAGTGTGTCTCAAAATGAAGCTAGTTTTTCTGAAGATGAGTATTTTAGAGTTAATGGAAAGTTTTGCCAGTCCTTTCTCTTAACTCTGTTGTTTCTTGGAGGGTGTGTGTGTCTCTATTGTAAATGGAGAACTATCAGTTAATTATTCCTTATTGCAGCTAATGTAGTTTAGGAACACATTAGGTTGCTGTCTAAATGGCAGTTCTGCAGCTTTTCTAGCAGCAGGGAAAGGCTGGGTGGCAGTTGCTGCTGCTTTTGCCCCATGTGTCCCTACAATATTTTTTTGAAACACATCTGAAAATAGATTTTAAATTCAGATTTTTTTTTAATTATTTTTTTATTTTTTTAGTCTTAACGATGAAAAGATGGCAGGGGCTGATGCAGTAGTATATGGCAATATGGCTATCTTTGGGCAGTTTGAAGATTTACTGGGGATTTTTTGTCTGACTAAAAGCTTTATGAGCACCTGAGGCTTACAATCTTTTTCTTTCCCAGTATAATAATGTTAGTTGTCCCAGATTTCAGATCAAAATAGTACTCATCCTGTCTTTTTTCATTTGCTTTGATTATGTATTTGTTCATCTTTTAAGTCTTTCACTGGATCTATCAACAGAAGAAAATACAAAATTTTTTGCTTAATTATGTCTCTGAAGGTGGTGTGGTTTTTTGTTTTGTGTGTGGGGTTTGGTTTTGTTTTTTTGTTTTGGGGGGGTGTTTTGGTTTTTTGTTTTGGTTTTTTTTAATGGAGCAGAGTAGCAACAAGCTCATTGTAGACAAAGGGGAAATTACTCATTCTTTTTGCTTTACTGTGCTGCGCAGGAACAGCAGTGTGTCTTGTATATTTGCAAAATCTAAAAATCTAACTCCACAGATCAGCATGAATCTGCCATACTACTTCATGTTCCCTCCTCTTGTGATAGCACAAATGACAGCTTGGTATATATGAGCAGTGAACTGATTCTGCTGAAAATAAACCTGACGAATCATATGGTTAACTCTTAGCTAAATCTGTTTCCTGATTCATCTCACCATATTGTAGAATAAATTCTGGTTCTGGTAGAAGGGAAGAAGTGACAGTAAGGGCCCAGTAAGGAAATGAGATTGTCCATTTTGGACTATGTTAAAGTAGTAATGTATTTTTTTCCCAGTAAAGATTTTTGCATCCATTTGCAAGAACACCGGTGTAAAGATGTTTTCTGCAGTTTCATGTTAATACTTGAGTATTTTGTTATGTAGGGTAATCTGTGCCTTGGGTTGAATGTCCGCTTTTGCCAAAACTGTCACTTCTTTTGCTGGTTCTGAGTTTTGGAGTGCAAGAAAGATCTAAAACAAAGCATCTCTGTCATATTTTCAAATGTTGCTATTGAATCAGAGGGCTTTTTTGGGCAGATGTTTCTTGTTTAAAGATTGATTTGTGCAATGAGTTGCCCAGTTCTGACAGCGATAATATATTTAATTCTGTTGTTCTGCAAAGTGTGGGCTGTTCTGTTAATACGTCTGTCTTGCCTCCTAAAAACACTTTTCTGCATACTTTCTTACTATGGTCTAAAGATTTGTGTTCTTAAACTGTGGAGCAAGTCATCCGTGTCCTTCAGAAGTCACTGCTGTGCTTTTTGGATACACAAGGTTCTCTAAGCAGCCACACAGCATGCTTTATCTTGAAGGGAAAATGGGAATTTGCTTCCTTTTTGTTTTCTTCGTGACTACTTGAATGGAGCTGAGAAATTTAAAATCTTTGTATAATAATCAGTCTGCTGAACTTAGAGTAGTGAATCAACAGGGACTCTAAGCCAGATGTCCTCAGCAGTGCTATGCTGCCTGGTGCTCTGCTCCCCTTTTTAAGGCATGCTTGGGTGATACCAGCCAGTTCTGATCAGTACCTCAGTACTCTGCTCCAGCCTTCTTATTCCTTCTTCGAACATCTCTGTCCCTTTTGCTCTACTCTCTGTCAGCACTTTTAGCTGCCCTGAAGACGCCTGATCTTATCAGATCTCAGAATCTGCCGGTGAATACTGGGTAATGGAGTCCTCTCACAAATAGCTCCACGCTGTGTTACTTGATAGGATGCTTTGTCTGCCCAAGGCTGTTGGCCAGGTAGAAAACCCAGCCTTTTCTGCCTGGGTGATGATGTTAGTGCTTCTGTGCCAGTAATTGCATTCCCCAGTCTTCTGAATTACTGCACAGATAGGATTAATATTCAGAACAGCGCTATTCTTTTGTTTTAAAGAGTTGTTATGTGGGGAAGTGAAATGAAGTTTGTACCTGATTCCCTACCTGGTGAGGCTCATTTACCTTTGACATAATTGCATAATGTATGTTCTGTAACTAATAGCTGAATTAGAAGTTAGTGTGCAGGAAATAAATTTATCTGATGTGAGCCTTCTACTGATGATAAATCTGGATGATGTGCTTCTTAGGAAGTAATGAGGGCTAATAACTTGGAAGTAAATTAAATAACTCATATATCTTTTTTTTTTCTTCTTCTTTTTTTCTTTTTTCTAGAACCATAGAGCAGACCCAGAAGAACTATTCACAAAACTGGAACGCATTGGGAAAGGCTCCTTTGGTGAAGTCTTTAAAGGAATTGATAATCGGACACAGCAAGTGGTTGCTATAAAAATCATAGACCTTGAGGAAGCAGAAGATGAGATAGAAGATATACAGCAAGAGATAACTGTTTTAAGTCAGTGTGATAGTCCTTATGTAACAAAATACTACGGATCATATTTAAAGGTAATGTATAGTATTGCACAAAGATTTGGTAGGACCCAGTTGTTTTGAATGCCGCTAGGAAAAAATTCTAAAGTTGAGGAAGAGTTATCATGCCAACTTGACCTTTTTTTAGTAGGTTTTTGTTTTTCTTTGAACAGAGCTTGTCACTTTGTTTTGCTCCTTTTGCTGCTTGCTCTTTGAGGCTGAAATTTGCACAAAATGGCTAGAGAATGAACAGAGTTGGTAGAGGATTCCTCTTGCCATTGCTGTTGCTTTTGGACCTTGGTTTTCTCTCCTCCCTCCACAATCCCTAGCACAATTTTCTGGCATTTCTGGGGAAGAAAAAAATACCTTTATAACTGTAGATACAAAAACCTTTCTCTGATATGGAAAGAAACCCTGCACCATGTTAGAGATGTGTTGGTAATTATGCAGCATAGTAGGCCTGAGACAAAACTGAGGACAGCAGTTATGTAACCAGTGTGAAGTGTTATCTAAGGCATAGTTTAAAAACAAACAAACAAAAATGAAAACCTACAGAAATCCAAAATGTTGAGCAAGTCTTTTCAACTTGCAAAACTGTCCAGGTATAATCACCTTAAATATTGCTTAAATGATCTGCAGTGCATACGTGTTTTAAGATGATTTTTAAAAAAACCTAAAACCATTTAATAAAAGCTAAAGTGTTAACCATAGTTAGAGCTATCTTAAATGTCTGGGGTTTTTTGTTTGCTTGCATTTGGGGTTTTTTGTTGGGTTTTTTTTTGTTTGTTTTTTGGTTTGTTTGCTTGGGTTTGGGTTTTTGTTGGTTTGGGGGGTTTGTTTTTGTTTTGGGGGTTTTTTGTTGGGTTTTTTTTCCTTCCCCAGCCATTTCTGGCTCGTTAAGGTATAGTGGGTTTTTGGTCATTATTCTAAAGACAGATCTCTGAGAAACGTTCCTGTGTCACACTTGTGCTGTATCTTTCAGTGATACTATAAAAGTATTTACAGAATTTATTTAGTAGTGTTCTTTTTAGACTGGGCTTTTTTCCTATTTAAATTGCCAAAGTATTCCATTTTTAATATTTTAATGCTAAGTGGGTGGTTTAATTTTCTGTACTCCAAATACTAAATTCTCATTTTGACCAAGATAAGACAGCTACGGTGGCTTTGCTGTTTACTTCGTTACTCAGTATCCTGTGGGTTCTTCATGCTGAAGTGAACATACAAGTTGTCACTGATGTCCCATCTTTCCTTCTCTTTACTGGGTTCAATCAGTGGGATTTTTTTTGTTTGTTATTGAGTGATAGAGCTCTGAGATGTAGTAGAATTTACTTTCCTGCATCATAGTATATTAGAACAAGCTGGTTCTTCTCAAGATAACTTTGAATTCAGCTAGCAATGTTCCCCTGGAGCAGTGCACAAATGGTACTGCAGATCCAGACATGATCAGTCTTTTTTACAGTCCTTTATTTTCTGTCATGAGCTAAGTTCTAAATATTATCCTCCTGGGTATCCATCATTTTAACTTTGTGTTGTAAAAGCCCAATTGTTTGCCCTGAAGTACAAACCGGTCAAGGTAAATCTTGGAAAGTATTTCTGCTTGGAAAAATGTTTTGTTAAATTTCAGAATTAAATAGCGATTTCAGCAGCTGTAAATGGGGAAATGAAACCTTGATTTGGTGGGGGTTTGTTTTGTTTGACCTTTTTTGTTTGAGTTTGTTCGTTTTGGGGGTTTTTTTGAGGGGTGGTGGGTGGAAAAAGCTTTATAAGTCATGGATTGAATAGGGAAAGAAAGTAGTCTTTTCGTTGTTCACAGCAACATAGGTACTGAAAGCAAAAAGGGTATTGCAAATCTGCCTAAGTACTTGTGCATCACAGCAGTTTGTCTTTGGCCTTGTTATGCAAGTCTTTCACTTTTTACCCCTTTTCTTAGATATGTAAGTATAGCTATTCTATCAGTGCTATAAAACTTTCAACTTCTGGTTCGGGTTTTTAGTTTTTAAAAATTCCTGGCAAATACAGGCTCATGTTAATGCTGCAGTACTTTCCTGACCACCTTCTTCCCATTTCTATTCTAAATGGATAAATTCTGAAAGATTAATGCTGATCTCCTGTTTACTTTTCACACTTCTAATATTTCTGAAGAAGGAAAATTTCTGTGTGTAGAGTTTGGGGAGTTGTTTATGGAATTTTGCTTATTTTCTCACTCCTTTAAGAAATTCCTCTTTTAAATAAAAAAAACCCCAACCCTAAAAAATGGTGCACATGAATGTTTTTTCATCCTAGACTAGCATGATAGGTAATTCTACTGCTTGCTGTTCCCCAAGTAAATGGATAAAAATGTCCACAAATAAATTAGTACTTTTAGTTCTGTAATTAAAAATAAATAAATGAAATGAAGTAGTATCTTGGCTCTAAATTTTTCTTAGGCTAGATTTATCCTTGGTTATTAATACTAGATCTTTCAGCTTAAGATTCCTCAGGGGAAAGAATCATGTATTAGCTTTGTTAAATGTGCAAAGAATCTTTTATGCTGCCATTTCATTTTAGTAATAACAGGTATTTTGAGAGTTATAGGTGTCTTTTTTTTACTTAATTGCTATAGCTTTTAACTTTTTATTAGCTGTTACTCTGGGAATGGCTGTCAGCCTAAGCATTTAGCTGTGAGGTACTTCATTCACAATTTAATTTCTCTATATACTGTAGACATCTCTTGGAAACAGTGAAATAGGTACAGTTGTGTACAAAATTACTTCATAATTAAAGGTTAAAGAGCATTGAGGCTAAATTCTGAAAATTAAGACATCTTATTTCTTACAAAGCAAAATCCTAGGCTGCAGAGTTTAATAGCGGTTTGCTATGGATATGACTGGTACAAAGATCACATTCAAAGTGGTCCCATAGGTTTGTTAGTGAATGCTTAGTTTTATATATAAAGATCACTGAAAATACTCCTAGAAAACCTTTTAAGGTAGTGGTTAAAAAGAGCATAAACATACAGTAAATAGAAGGTATTTCAAAATTTAAGAGATTTTTTCTTTTTCCCTTTTCCTCTTTATTTACAGGAAAACAAAACAGTTGGGCCAGTCTGCCCTCTTTCAGATCATGCTTATGGAATAGAAATAGTTTACTAAAATATATTAATAATACATGTAGCTTTCTCTGAAGCTCTAGGAATGCATTAGAAATGTTTTTGAGTTTTGTACTGTTTAAATCAAAGAGACTTAGTATTTTCCTGAAAGCCAAACCCTCAGTGCAAAGGCATTCAGGTTGCCTACAACACTTACTGATGTTTCTTAGATGAGTAATCTAGATCTGGTTTAAATATTTAAATTTGGTAGTTTTTACTTTGAAGAAACTGCAGCTGAGACCATGTGTTGGCTTCAGGTTTTTCATGTGTGCCTCAGTTCATCCAATTGAACTGTAACAGAACGTATTCGTTGTAACCTATTTTGGGGTTTTTTAACCAATTTTAAGTAAGCGTTGAATAAGCAGATCATTCTTGTCATCAATTTATAGTCGGTTTCAGTTTTTCCTCTGGTAAGATAGCATATTTGATAATTAAAAGTTGTTTATGACTAAAATGCGAAAGAAGAGATGTTAACTGTGAGGGTTTTCTAGTTGCAAGCATTTCAGATGAGAGTTTTTATTTTTGTACAGTCCATTCTACATATTCTGCAGCTTTACAGTTTCCTGAAACTTTAGGATGCAAAGCCAGCCTTGTGGCTGACTGCGATAGAGTGGCCCAGTCTCAGGGAGCCTGGGGCTTACCAGCTACATGCAGGCTCTTCCAGATGCTCCTGCTGCTGAAAGGGGGAAGGGAAGAGTGTCTTTATTTCAATTATTTGACTTACTAATTTGTAACATAGTCAGCTCAGCTGATGCCATGTAAGATACTCTTACCTTCTGCAGCCTAGCTGCTCGTTAGCTACAGCTTGTACATCTGACTTGTGAATGTGATTTTAAAAATATGGACAGTCCCTTAATATTTTTACCTAGTAGTGCAATGTTTTTTGTCTGTTATCAGATATTTTATTCTTTAAAAACCTCATCATTGGTACAAGATAACAAGGTCTACTTCCTTGAGGTTCTTGGGATAAAGCTGATGCCAGTTTTCAGTTATTGTGACACAAAAAGGTGCAAAACCCCCATATCTTTGTAATTTGGGGTACCTCTACATCTTGAAGTTTGGAGTTTGAATAGGAGTTTCCTATTGAATTAATCTTAGAGCTTAGGTATTAGTAATTTTTTTCTTAAATCTTCATTGGGAATCTGGCAAGATCAGTAGTAATTTTTAAACATGCTGGTAGGTGATGTACAAGCATGCATAAAGAATGCACTGTAATAAACACATTTGTGTAGGGTAGTAAAATGTTTTACCTTTATATCATGTCTTTCACAAATGCGTGTAGAATTGTACAAGCTTACAGCTGTATTAATGCAACTTTTGTAGCTGTAAGGTAACTTAAATCCTGATGTAGATGTCTGTAGATGTTCATATTTGTGGTAGGTCAGGATCTAAATTTGTCTCCTCATCTCGTATTGCATTTTGACTGCAATTAACATCATATCTCAATAAATAAAACATTGGTTGTGGAGGGTACCCTTGAAGGCGATAGTACGTTGCAACACAGCAGTGTAAGTTACGTTAGATATCTAAAACGAGTGTTTTCCGCAAGACTAATGGCTTGTCAAAATGTATTACTACCTTATCAGTTCAGGCAAGAAAAAGATGAAAGGTATTAAAAGTTACCCTAGTACTGGCATGTTTTGGTTACGCAAATTCGTGAAGCTTGATAAAATACTTGAGCTGTACTTTCCATCTGATCCCATAGAGATAGAGCGTCTCTTGATGACTGAAATTTCATTATTGTTTTCCCTATTTGTGCCATCTAGCCAAGGGGTTTAAATCTCTATCCTTGTAACTGTTACAGCTACCTGGGCTTGCTCTTTTCTTTTGAAGTTAAAGCAAGCCTGAAGTTATTCTCAGTTTTTCAGCTTTGAATATGGAGAAGTCCTACAGTAGCATCCAGAGACTTCCATCAAAATTGTACAGCACTTATGCAGCAAACCTTTGGGACAATCTAAAGATGCTGTTTGTTCTACATTGTCTATTTATACTTGGTTGACCTAAAATAGCTAGGAAAAAGGTTGTTCATGCCTGGCTAGAAAATATCCACACCCTGTTACAGTGGATAGTAGCAATTTCTTTGAGACATTATTTCAGAAACACAGTACTTACTCATTTTCACCCTATACTGTTTTCAAGTAATAGTCAAATCCTCCAAACATGTCTGGTAACCACAATGTTTGCCTTAAACTGGAGTTCCTTGCAGGTCTTCTCAGCTGACAAAGTTGGGCTTTATAAAAACTGCTAAAATTAGCCAGCCCTTCCCTGCTGATCTCATAATATTGGAATAGACTCTCATAAATGGTGTGTTTTTTAAATTCAGTATAAATCTAATAGAGCACACTTTGTTAAGATAATTGAATGTCGTACTTTCAGAAACTGCACCTTTATTTGCTTGTTGAGTTTTCTGTAGATTTCTGTCGCTAATCAGGCAATACGGTGGGAAAGCATACAATGTAGAATGCAAGAGGCTTTAAAAAGTACTTCTGCTATAAGCTTGTGCTCTGTTATAAGAAACTAGCACTAGTAAATATTTGCTGGAGACTTAAACAGCATGCATGGTACTTCACCAGGTGTGGTTCAGTTGAGTATTTTTAATAACTGTTTTTTATTTTAAATAAATAAATGTTTTTATTTGCAGAATTTCTTAGAGTAGTAGCCTATAATTTAATAATATTTGGGTTTCTTCTGAAATGTGAGGGGACTTTGGCAAGCAAATAGCAGAAGATCCCAGTTTTGAAACATACGGTCTGTAGATCTGGTACCAAATCTTTCAGATTTTGTTTATATGAGCCAGCCACCTTTTGCAGCTACATACCAAGGGCAAAGTCAGCATCTAGAAATCCGTGTTAGAAGAATTTGTCAGTTCTAGTATTCTAGTAGTTGAGACATCTCCACAAAGAAAGCACAGAAACTCGCATATTCACAGGGGTTAAGATTCAAATAGCATATAGTGAAGGAGTACATGAACTTTGCAGTATAACTAGAAATAATTAAAAAAAAAAAAATCCTAAGATACGTGCCTTAAGTCATATTTTTACTGAACTATATTGCTCTTATCTTTGACCTTTTAATGGCCGATTTCAAACCTCTGATCTGAAAACTTTGGAAACCTGAACGTTTTTGTAGGGTTCCAGGTCTGGCAGTGCAATTTCTCCCGGCTGGTGGTTCTAGTGCTGCTTTGTATCTCAAAATCGGAGCTGCCCCTATGGTAGCAGGCATGTTTTGTAGTAGGATGTAAGTCCTTAGGTACAAGCATATTCAAGGGCTGCCAATTCTCACTTTTTGCTGGATCTGACAACTTAAATTGGAGCTTGTGGACATGTTAGATACACACATGCACAGTTACCATATAGGTGAAGAGGCACCTAGCGGCTACCTCCATTAGGCTTTAAATTTCTGTTGTCTTTTGAAGTGTGTTCATGCTGACTTTCTCGCTCAAAAGCAATTTTAAGTTCTGAGTATTTTCCTCAGATGAGAGGTGTGGTGATGTTACAAGAAAGTTTCCTGTTAAAATTGTAATGCTTCTGTATCAGAAATGGCTGGAATTAATAATTGTGATGCAAAGACAGTCTTTTGTAATGTACAATCTTACATTAAAACACTTAGTTTAAACTTAAACCACCACCAAATAACTTTTTTCTCTAAGTTCCATTCCTTTAGGTGGAATCATTTTAGATACCAGTTAGTGGAAAATGATTAGTGGTGGGGGGAGTGGTGGTGGGGGGTTTGTTGCTTTTTTTAAATACAGAAGTCAAACTTTAATTGATATTTAGACATCTTGCACAGGAGCTGTGTGATCATTCTACAAGAAGTAATTACATGTAACTTGGTGATTAATGGGACTCTGCATTTGCATTCTTCTAACAGTATGCTGGTAGTCTGTTGAAATATATAATTTTTTTTTTATGGCAGCATTGGATTTCTAACAACTCATGCCTTCTTTTACAGGGCACAAAACTATGGATAATAATGGAATACTTGGGTGGAGGGTCAGCTTTGGATCTTGTAAGTGTATGATTTTTTTGCTTTATAAGTACTAGTGAACCTTATTTCATTGTGCCTTCATGTCTCTTTATAAAATCTGGTCCCTGGAGGCAGCTGATACTACATCACTGCTATATTGTAATGCTCCAAAAAGTGTGAATTTGAATGGTAGTTCTGTTACATTGAGTTGATGTTGGGTTTTTTTTGTTTTGTTTTTCCTGTTTGTCTCTAAACATTAGGAAGCATCCATTTGTTCTCAGTCAAATGTAAGGCAATTTTTTTATTTTAGTATGAGGAGAAGTACTGTTCTTGCCATATGTGGTGGGTTTTTGGGTCATCTGTCCCCTACGTGTCATCCCCCCCACAAGTGGAATATTCATTACACTTCAGTAAAAAATGTTTCCTTTGAGATTGCGTCTCAGGAATGAATGAAGTGTGTGCCCACAGAGTACAGTTAATTTTAACTGGTTAAAAGGTGTTGGGTTTTCCATTTTAGGTGTTTTCAGTTAAGCATGAAAGTGCCTTTTACTTAAGATAGTGTAGCATTCATGAAGGATGTAGCTTAGCGAGTACAAGAGCACAGTCCACTGTGTGTGGATGTGGTTTCCCTATACTTTCAGTACAGCTCTGTCTCAGCTGTAAAGCTTAGACCCACCCTTTCCTGTAAGATAGTACAACTCAGTCTTTGTTTGTGTGATTCTGAAGGAAAAATATCATGTCTTCATTATTACAGAATGGTGTTAATTATATAGCAATATATATATATTATTGTATTTGCTAACAGTGGTCCTGCCTGCAAGAGTTGAAGTATATGCTTAACTTCACAAATCTATTTAAACTTCTTTATGAAATTACATCACATCAACTCAGCTACGGGAATGCAAAAGCATAGTAATTATGTGTAGCATGTAGTAGTTCGTAGTTGTGGAACTTAGTCTTTTTGAGAAAGGGGCTGTGAGATACTTACTCTTTAACACTTTTGAGTAATTGATAGTCTTCTGTAGTGTCAGAAATAGTGAAGTAGTTTTACTAGTGACAGCTGAAACCACTGAACCTTTAGAAGAAGAAAACTAAGTTTGCCTCGCTTTGCCATACCATAATTTCATGGTATTCTCTGTTTCAGTGCTGTGTTGTTAGTATTTTTTTATAGCAGAATCACCCACCTTAATTATTTACATATCTTTCTAATGTGCAAAGTTTACACTTATTCCATACTAGCAGCTTTATAGTAGCACGTTATGTTCCTGATGCAAAAGCAAGCATGGAATCAAAAATGCTAGAACAAGAAAAAAATGCATCATAAATTTAAAAACAACAGTCAATAGACTAATTTATCTTGAAATAAACTGAGTTTCTTAATTCACTTAATCTAAAATGCAAAATTCAGTCTGCTGTGTTTGCTGTCTATAGGAAACTATAACTCTGTGGAAAGTTAGTTCTAGCTTTTCATGTGCACTGTGTGCTGTGGGGAGTGCCCACAGTAACAGCATTTTCAATGTATTATCAGTAGAGGAGATGTGAAGATGACTATTCCAATGGCACCTATTTCTGATATAATGTTAACATACTTCATTGAATATCTTATGAATTCTGTTAGTTCTTTACTTTAAAAAAAATCTTTCAAGTTTAAGATTTAATTAAATCAATAACAAGGCAAAAATCAGACACAAGACTAAAATTATTTTAATGTGTCTTTTCTCTAAAGCTGCGTGCTGGCCCATTTGATGAGTTCCAGATTGCTACCATGCTAAAGGAAATCTTGAAAGGTCTTGACTACCTACACTCAGAGAAGAAAATTCACAGGGATATAAAAGGTGCGTAACATTTTAAACGTTATGTTGTTAAAGCCCTTAAAATTCATAAGAGCAGTATTCTAAATCAGATATTATATTATTTCCCCTTGGCAGCTGCCAATGTCTTGTTATCAGAACAAGGCGATGTTAAGCTTGCTGATTTTGGAGTTGCTGGGCAGCTGACAGACACACAAATTAAGAGGAATACCTTTGTTGGAACTCCATTTTGGATGGCCCCTGAAGTTATTCAGCAGTCAGCATATGATTCAAAAGTAAGTATGAGAGTAGAATACCTTTTCTTTGTATCTGCAGATCCAACAGAAATGACTTTGTTTTTTGTCTTTTTAGCTTTATCAGTATGGAGGAAAAAATAATTGCAAATTACAGGGTTTCAAATAATAAAATTAAAAGTACAATTACATTGTTTTTATACAGGAGTTGCATGTCACTGTACTCACATGCAAGACCCATGTAAACTCACCAAGTAAACTGATGCTTTCATGTTAAGATTCTTTCAGAGAAACTGCCTCAGTGCTTTCAGTGTTGCAGGTTGGTTGGTTGATTTGATTTTAATTTCAATTCAGTGTTTCCCATTTCAAACAGTAATAAAGCTGTCGGAAAAGGACCTGTGGGTTTTGTGCGACAGCCAGCTGAACATGAGCCGGCAGTGTGCCCAGGCGGCCAAGAAGGCCAATGGCATCCTGGCCTGGATCAGAAATAGTGTGGCCAGCAGGAGTAGGGGAGTGATCGTGCCCCTGTACTCGGCACTGGTGAGGCCGCACCTCGAATACTGTGTTCAGTTTTGGGCCCCTCACTACAAGAAGGACATCGAGGTGCTGGAGTGTGTCCAGAGAAGGGCAACGAGGCTGGTGAGGGGTCTGGAGAACAAGTCTTA
>NW_008796175.1:1498393-1503645 GCF_000699145.1 Aptenodytes forsteri | reverse complement strand
AAATGGCCTCAAGTTGCACCAGGGGAGGTTTAGATTGGACGTGAGGAAAAATTTCTTCACTGGAAGAGTGGTTAAACATTGGAACAGGCTGCCCAGGGAAGTGGTTGAGTCCCCATCCCTGGAGGTATATAAAAGACGCGTAGATGAGTTGCTTAGGGACATGGTTTAGTGGGCATGGTGGTGTTGGGTTGATGGTTGGACTCGATGATCTTAGAGGTCTTTTCCAACCTTTATGATTCTATGATTCTATGAAAGCTCTCACAAATTAGAATGCCACCAGAACTTATCGGCTTATTTAAAGCCAAGATGATGGCTGAAATTTTACTCTCTTCTCAGATTCTTATAAACAGCTCTGGATATAACTTCTTTAACGGTATTTCTGAGGACCTGTGTAATGCTGAAGATTTTAACACAGGTGACTGATCTTGAGAAGGAAAGAAGTGACTTGGAACTACAGGATGGGTAGCTGTGGTAGTATTGTGGTAGCATTATGGTACTTTGTACATTTTTTTTTCATGGGAGCTGTTGATGGATGACTAATTGCAAAGGAGAGTTTCCCTATGTGAACTAGCAGTAGAAAAGCAGACCTCCTCCATGTTTTTCTGAGGGTTGGGAACTGCTGCTAGAAATGACGGTAAGGAGGGAACGGTCCCCTCTTCTCCCATGTGTATGCCCACAAGATGACCTAGAGCGTGTGGTTAGTGAAATGGCAGTGTGCTCCGGTGCTAGCATTGGACTTTTGACACTCTGTAGGTGCAACCTTAAATAGGAGCAAGAAATCTAAAAATCTTGGTATATGCAAAGTAATAATTTCATACTTGTTTTTCTCAAATAGTAAACATGTAATTGTACTTGTCATGTGCACATAAAGACGACTGTTGAATAACTGAGATGTCCTGAAGATACTCACACTCCAGGAGACTTTCCCAGGATCATTCAGACTTGAAGGAATTTGTGTACATACCACAAGGGTTCTTGCTGAATAAGAAGGAGCATGTGCATGCAGTTGTAGTTCTCATGTTTAGGGTTTCAGTGTCGCAACTGTAATGTGCTCCCTAGGGCGTTTTGGAAAAGCACTCTACCCTGCTTTAAAAATGCATGTTGTCCAGTCGAAGTGAGAATAATTCCTCTTCTGCTTGCCCTGTGAATAAATCAGCTGTACCACCCCTTATTTACTCTCTGCCAGCAACCTAATCTTTTGCCTTCCGTATCTCCTCAGTATGTTGCAAGAGCAATGCCCTCTCCCTTTTCTTTCTATGCCAAAAGTCTGGTGGGAAAGCGCAGAAGATGCAAGCCTTTGGTAGGACAGATGAAGGGTTTTGGACAGGGTACACTTCAATTTCTAGACTGATGAATATTTTGGCATCTGGACTGAATTTTAACCTTTCTCCTTCTCTCCCTACTTCAAAATTACAGAAAATAAAATAGGAATCCATACATTTTTGTCATGGCAGAGATTTACAAGAACCATCTCTTCTTTCAAAACATTCTGCTCCAATATACAAATTGTTGGTTATGATATTTCAGTAATAAACAATGAGCTACTTTAATTCTTCAATATTAAATACAGATATTTTAGTTCTTGTGAATAGGAAAGGAATATTGGAGAGATGCAAATTGTAACCGTTGTTTACTCTATGGGCAACTTTGGTTTATGACTTCTGTGCCAAGTATCGTCAACCATTGCCAGCCACTTTTTAATGAGAAACACCTTTAGTGACATTAATAGCTATTGTAGCTCATCTAAAAAGATGCAAATAATATATACTACTTTGGAAAACTCTCTAAATCGGAAAAGAATTTTATAGTTCATAAGTATTTTGATACAAAGACAGAATTTGTTTATAATGCTTACCTTCAGCTAAAATAAATGCCACTTCATTATTCTTCAGAAACTTACACTGTGAACTTGGTGTTTCAGGTCTAACTAGTTGTTGTTGATAACTTTCTAGCTAAATTCATCAAGCGGTCTGTTAGGAAAGAAATTAAGTGATCACCTGCTGGATTTGATTCAACTCTCTGCCTTGTTTCTTTAGAGTAAGGCGTCAAACAAGGTTGGATACCTCAGTGCCTCTACAGTTTAAAAAGTAACATCAGCATGCAGCTTTGCTATCTAAACAAAAACTGAATTAGACATAGGAAATTTGTGGCAGTTTGTAGTTCATCATATAGAAAAAAAGAATCAAGATTAATGTTTCTGAAGCTTTTTCCAAAAGCATGTGTCTTTAGGTGCACGTTTAACTTGCTGACAGTGTTACAACAGTGACAAAAGTGTGCAACAAAAGTGGTGTTGTAGATGTTTGTCAAAGTCAGTAAAGACTGATTGAGGCAGCCAGGTCTTTGGGAATTATAGCCTTCAAGTATTAGAAAGGCATCTTTGTGCATTATCTACTTAGACCAAAATTAATTTTATTATATAGATGCAGTTTCAGTTATTACTTAGTCGCGATAGCCCTTAATTTTGTACTAAAATTAACTTCTCCCTTTCTCAGGCTGACATCTGGTCATTGGGAATCACTGCTATTGAACTAGCCAAAGGGGAGCCTCCCAACTCTGATATGCATCCGATGAGAGTTCTGTTTCTCATTCCGAAAAACAATCCTCCAACTTTATTAGGAGAATTCAGTAAACCTTTTAAAGAATTCATTGATGCATGTCTGAATAAGGACCCAACATTTGTGAGTAGATATGTGTGTGTATATAGATGTTTTGGTTTTGTTTTTCACTCTCTCATGCTTGCAAAGCATTTTGCTGGTGTAGTGCATCATAATTGATTGAAATAATTTTAGAGACTATACTTTCCACTGTTAATGGTGTTTTTTAATAGCTGTGTCTCCATCCTAGTCTCTTTTGTTTAAAATACTGAAAGGGGGAGGGGGAATGCTGAAAGAAATGATGGTGACAGAGGCAGCTTCCTAAAATGCACTCAAACTTAGGATACTGTCAGAAGAGAAGGTTTAACAGGAGAGAACTTGAATCTCTTTCTCCAGCAGAACTTTTGCTCTCTGTCTGAATTCTGCTTACAAGGAAATGTTGCATTGGAGAATTTTGATTAGTCATTTTCCTGGGTGTGTACCTTCTAGCATAGAAGGATAAGCAATATAGTCTGTGTGCGACTTGATCATATTTTTAGAGCGCTTGTAAATGTGGATTACTGGCTTTTCTTGACTTCCTGTTTCACTAATTTCCTGGTACTATATGAGTTAGCTCTAGAAGTCAGTTGTCTTACTAAATCTCCCCTATTAACATTTAAAATCATGAAATGTTAGCATAACATTAAATATTTAAGTGTTTCTTACAGCGCCCTACTGCAAAAGAACTTCTGAAGCACAAATTCATTATGAAAAATGCCAAGAAGACTTCATATCTGACAGAACTGATTGATAGGTTTAAGAGATGGAAAGCAGAGGGACATAGTAGTGATGAAAGTGATTCCGATGGTTCTGATTCGTAAGTTTATTTTCAGTTTAGTCTCTTTAAATATTTAAGTGTTTCTTACAGCGCCCTACTGCAAAAGAACTTCTGAAGCACAAATTCATTATGAAAAATGCCAAGAAGACTTCATATCTGACAGAACTGATTGATAGGTTTAAGAGATGGAAAGCAGAGGGACATAGTAGTGATGAAAGTGATTCCGATGGTTCTGATTCGTAAGTTTATTTTCAGTTTAGTCTCTTTTGGGCTTTTTTTTTTTTTTTTTAATGTTACTAAAGTAGGTTTGTTGCAGTTTCTCTGTGTAATTAATTCCTCTTCTGTATATGTCTTTGTTCCATATGTTTTTCATTGGCTTCTTTGAAGAAAACCCCTTGTATGAACCTAAAGACTAATGCATAAGTCAAGCTATGCGCTCATTATCTTTCTCGCTGAACTCAATTTCAGTTCTGTTTAAGTGCTGTGCATTTCCTAGTCTAGGGCTAGTGGTTATACCAAAAACAATGAATCACAATTAGAAATATTGCAGAGCAAGGTTGAGGTATACGAAGAAGTTTGCCCAATGCCTGTGGAACAGCATACATTCTGTAAGTCTCTTGTTTTTCTGGATATCAGATAACTGTTTTAAATGGGATGCCATGGGAGAAGGTAAGCTTTATGTATAGATAACATCTTTGGTTTGCTTTGATCGTATTTCAATTTATTCAGCCTCTGAAGTTGTGTTTTTAAAGTTCAGTTAATGTTTCAATACGTGTTTTTCTTCTTATTTTAAGGAATACGAAACTAATCCATATAGGTTTATTATGTATGTGGGTTTATCTATGCTTGCTTAGCCTTATGTTGTGGCTAGTATTATGTACATGGTATCCTTTTTCTTCAGGGAGTCCAGTAACAAAGAAAATAACTCTCATCCTGAGTGGAGCTTTACTACAGTTCGAAAGAAGCCAGATGCAAAGAAGCTGCAGAATGGGACGGTATGTACAGTCTGAAGAGTTCTTCTTTCTAAGTGCAGGTTTTGAAGCCAATTTAAGGAAGATAGTGATAAAGCTTAGTAATTACTCACTTTTCATAAGAACTGACTATCTTTTTGTAGTTCAAGAGATGATGATTGTTAGTGATACTTCCTATGCCCATGTCAGCCTTAAATGCAAAAGATACCTCATACTAATAGATCAGTATCTGTTCACAGAGGTGGGAATTTAAACACTTATATAACATTAGAAAGGAAAAACAGTTCAGTTTTTCCTACAATACGTGACATTGTTTCAGATGTGTCATCAGGCATCTGTTTCCACATCACATAACATTTGACGTACTGTGCCTTCATTGTTTTTGTAATGTATTTCAAGCGCTTTGTTGAATTTCACTGAACTTTCAAAATCACATGTGCTGTGTTAAATGCAGCATATACGTTGTATAGGAATATGCTAATGTAATCCTTATTTGTTAACTTGTAGGATCAGGATCTTGTTAAAACCCTGAGTTGTTTAACTATGATAATTACCCCTGTGTTTGCTGAGGTAAGTCTTGACTTTAAAAACTTCTTTGGAAGTATTGCCCCAGTGTGATAAGTTTGATAAGTTTTATCTGTTTTGGTTTGCTACTCAGCTCAAACAGCAGGACACAAATAATGCTAGCAGAAAGAAAGCAATTGAGGAACTTGAGAAAAGCATCAATATGGCAGAAGCAACGTGTCCAGGGATCACAGATAAGATGGTGAAGAAACTTATGGAGAAATTTCAGAAGTAAGTTAAGGATTTTTTTTTTATGCATTGTAAAAAAAAAAAAAAAAAAAAACAAAAAAAAACCCAACAGCTTTC
>NW_008796175.1:1457872-1498080 GCF_000699145.1 Aptenodytes forsteri | reverse complement strand
TCAGAAGCAGTACTTAAGATATTTAGGCTTTTTTTTTTTGAATAAAAAAAAAAAAAAAAAAAAAAGGCAGCTTTCTTTTAAAAGAAAAAAAAACTAAATTAAGTACTTATGCACAGGAAGGGTTAATTGACACTGAACTTCATATGTTGGGGAAATTTGAGTACTTACTGATAAATGAAAGATTTGCTATTTCCAGGGATTTAAACGTTTAGCTTTGGTAGTTATACGTAACACTTCTGTTTGAGACTAAAACTAATAGTAACTATTACTGTATCTGTTTGGTCTTCTAGTGCTGCAGTTGTTAGGGAATATTTTCATGAGAAGGTCACTTCTGGTGGTTTTTTTCCTATGATCTGTTGAGATGAAGGCATGTACTAGTTCAGTGATGCAAAAATAGTTATGTGCTGTTTGCCAAGCTGAAACAATATAATTAACAAAATTCTTGATTGCTTTTTTTTATCCGTAGATTTTCTGTTAATGACTCATCCTAAGAAACTTCACATAATTGACTGATGTTTCGTATGGACCCAGTGAAACCCACCAAAACTACTTCAAGCTTGGCAGTGCTTAGCTCATGAGCTCCTTGTGCCTTTTGGATCTTTGCAACATATTGATGGTGATTGAGGATTTGAAAGAACCTACTCAACTATTTTGTGGCAGTGCACATGGTTTTATATTTTCAGGAAATTATTTTGTAAAGAACAACTTTTAATATTGTAGTTTCACCTGTTTAATCTGATAAATGTTGAGGTGCAGTTTTGCTTTTAGAAATAACCATTACTTTAGTTAATAGAAAGTGCAAGTACAGTATGTTTTGATGCTATTTTGTTCCTGTACGTGGGGATGTACAGGTCTTTTGTATCCATGAGTTAAACTTTTGTAAATCACTAACAAGCTTCAGAGAAAATAGCTTTTTCACAAGCGTATTCAAAACATGTAACGTAGTGGCAAGGGTATTGCTGTAGCACCTGCTTCAACCAGCATATAGTTATCGTGCCCTGAAAAATAAACCTGCAACAGTATCTATTATAATTCTAAATTGGTACAGTATTTTAGGCAGCTCTATGATTAAATATATTTGAGAGCAATATGTCAATAGTTTGCAGGTGATATGTAGCAACAGGTATATCCTGATGTACAGTATATGTATTACCTTTTAGAACAGGTTTTGAAGTAGTAATTCAATCTTACATCATCATGGTAGGAAAATTTAAAGCAATACAGTTGAGGGGGTGGGGTTTTTGGCAATAATGGACAAAACCTGAAGTCCAATTTAACTTAATTTAATTTTTTTCCTCTGAGTATACATGCCTGGGTGGAAGGGAGCCAGAGAAGCCGAGCGTCGCATGATACATACCTCACAAGCAGGTATAAGTGTAACACCAGCGTTCTGTGTGGTGGTGTTGTTTCTCCTGTAAGATATTTATACACATTTTTGTTCTTAAACACATTAAATACAGTACATCAACATAATTTGTTTATAATTTTCTGAAAGTGTATTTTAAATATGTATTTACCAGTTAATATGCAAATAACTGAGTTATAGATATTCTTTCACAAAAAGGTAGTACTGTGCAGTACGGAGTGATTTTTTTTCTTTTTTTTTTTCATAAAAAGTAGGTAAGACTATAAAGTTGCTTTCAGTTATATATTTATGGTACTGCTAGATGGGTAATATCTTCTCTTCTGTTTTTTTTTCCCTTTTTCAACCCAGTATGTATATTATGCTGAAGTTTTGAACTGGGATTGTTTTTCAGTACTTAGCTGTGGAACTGTTGGTGTAAATTTATTTTTGATAAAGGCTGGGTGTGTTTATTTTATGGTTCAGACCTGCACATTTTGTTTTTGCACAAAAGTCATTTTAAAGAATCTGAAATATATCTGCCAAATATTGAAAAAGTAATGGTGTGCAAGTAAATACTGCATTTTTAGTCAAATGTTGCCATTACATCGTTTTTATATAAAGGACACTTGTGAGAGATGGTGGTTAGATATGCCAAGGACAATTATTTTCAATGGTGCCTACACTGTAAAAAAATTACTTTTAACTCCTTGTTTTAATTTTAAAAAAAAGTTTCTGTTTAAAACTTTCATCTGCTATATAACTGAAATTCGATTAGAATTTATATCTGAGAAAAAAGTCTGGAAATAGTTTTTGAAAACAATAATGTTATGGATTAAATAAATATTTTTATAAATGTAAAAGCAGCAGAAGTTGTAAATACAGTTGACCTGAAGCTTTACAAAGTAACTGCATCACAGAAACAAATTGTAGTGCTCCTTTAGCTTCTGTAGTTGTTAGTCTTGTAAATCTGTTTATAGATGAAGCTTATTTCAATGTTTTGGGGGGTTTTAAATGGTTTAAAAATAAATATTTAAGTTCTGTAAACTTTCATGAGCTTGTTCTGTTGTGCATTTTATTCTGGATTTTACTAGATGTGCAGAGGTGTGGATGTACCTCTTACAAACTTGTGTTCTAGTTCAAGAAAGGTGTTCCTTGCACAGAGTTGCGTGGTCGCTTTGAAAAGGTTTGGGTCCCCCCCATGCTGTTCTTGTCCGGAGGACACCTACCAGCTGCTACGCCACAGGGAATGCTATAGACAGATGGAGCAGCCCCAGGGTTCAGTTTGATTCCATTCCTAAAGAGGAGTCTTCAGGATCTGTGTGCTCAGACGAACGTGCACAGCCCGTGACAACATGGTAGAGATGTCAGAACACTCTGACTTCATTGTGAACTCAGCATTGTGGAGTGAAGGTACAAAAAGGCCTGTGCCACAGTTACCTCGGCTTTCACTTCAGCAGTCTTGACCCAAATCTCATTTTAAAGAGCTCCATACAAATTTCTCAGAATTAAAAACATGTTTCTACTTCCATGTCACTTCCCTTAAGGTGTTCTTTTTATGTGGGAGAGCAAGGGGAGAAGTGATGAGAATTCCTCCCGAATTTTGTAACTGGTGGCTCTACCCTGTTGACACAGGGTCTTTAATCTATGCAACTCTTAAACGATTCTGGGTAGGTAGGGTTAGTGAATTATTTGGGAAATTGGAACTTGTCCCATTTGTGATATGACTGTAACGAAGTTGCTGAACTATGGTGCCTCTTCTTTTCCTGTGAAATGGGTGGGATGTGTACCTACCTCATAGGACAGTGTGGGGAAAAACTCATCCACGTGTGTATAATACAACCTCGTTCTCTTCAAGTCCATTCAAGAAGGTTTTTTATTGTACTGCATATGGCATTTCTGCGCCTAATGTCTCTGTGCATCATAAGACTATAATCTAAAGAATGGATGTCTATATTACTGATTTCCAGAGAACAGTTGTCTTTTTCCCCACCATGTGTTAGTTATTGATGAACTGTGTAACTTAATCAGCAGTATTCTGTTGCTGGCAGATAGCTAATGGAAAGATATATCAAAATATTCATGCAGGAACCATCTTCTTGCTTGTTTGGTTTGCTAGGCTTCCCACTGTAGATTGAGAAGAATTGATATTGAAGTAGTCTTAGCAAAGTAGTCTGAATCACAGAATAGAGAAATGTATTTGTTCTTGGGTAGATGAGTCCTTTATCAATGTAACCATGCTTAAAACCCTTGGTCTCTGACTCTTCTAGTACGCTTCTGTACAGTAAGCATGTAGTATCGTAAACACCTGTTCATGCATTCAACTGAATGTCTATAGCTGAATAGGAAAGTACGTAGGTTCTTAATGTGTTTGCACAAAGTTTAGCAATTGTTAAAGGTCTGATTTTTATCACACTGTTTTATGACTTAACACTGGAATAAAATTATTTTCCTCTTTGCAAAGTTTTAGTGGTATGTATGTTGGCTTGCCTTACTTCACATTTTTCCAATAAATGAAGTAACACTTAATACAGAGATGAGGTAGATACACTGAAACCTGTCTTAGTGCTTCTCCAAACGCAAGTTCTTTGTATACTGTGTACAGTTTGCTTCTTTTTATATCCTAACATACACACCTATGCCTAAAAAGGTGCTGAACATCCTGCATCTGAATTTCAAGATTAGCTTTATCTATAAGTTATATATTTTACATGAACCCCAGTTACTTCAGTCCAAATGCATTGAGTAGCTTAATGTTTTGACACTGTAATGCTGCTGTGCCTCCTCCCCCTTTAATAACCCTTGCTTGCGTAAGGGCTATAAAAGTATACATTTTCCAGGTACTGCTGTGTGTCTTTCATTGTCAGCAGACCAAATCATTCCATGTCCTCTCTCCATCTTCGTTTTCTTCCCTAGTGAAACACAATCACTTGAATAGATGTTCTTACCTCTTTTGGGTGAATAGGGCTGAGCAGGGAAGGACTTACTCAAGGGTTATTTCAATTGTTCCTTGATGTGTGAGCCACTGTTTACTGGGATTGTTCCTTTATTTTAGTCAGTCCCAAGAAAGCTAGTTTACGCAATGAATTTAGCTTGAAGATGTTAATTTCTGTCACTTACGAGCTGCTTTGTTCCGCTGCTGTTGTTGACCATTGTGTAGGATGTGCTAAGGCACAGTGCACACGCTGTGCCACAGTGCTCTCTAGTCAACGGAAAAATCCAAAAATAGTTCCCAAGTCCTTGTTTCTCCCTCTCAGTGCTGTTTTCCCGGCATAGTCCTGACTGTCAGAGCTGGCAGCGCCGGGAGATTTGGGCAGTGTGGCTTGTATGTTGATTCCTCTCGGTGGGACTATGTGTCTGTTCTGGGACATGCTCAAGGTAAAGCTGACCTGGGCCAGCCTTTACCTGTTCTCCACATGCTTTCAGGAGCTAACAGTGACTGTAGGTTTGCCTGTATGCTTAAGGTATAACCCTTTAAGGGACATTCCCCGAGGGCTGTGTGTGCAGTCTGTATGTGAAACACTGCTGCTTTTTTTTTTCCCCTCTACCAAATCACGCATATAGACTGCCATACTTAAATGCTGTATTGAGTGGTGGTTCTTGCTCTTTCCAAGGTGCAGAGCTTTGGGAAAGGGAAGAAACAACTCTCTATAACCAGAAAGATTATCCCTTCTCTAATAGAACATGTGCCAGAGCAGCACATGGGGTCCCTGTAGTTCACAGCTTCTTCAGCACAGGGTAACCAGGAGCAAAAGCAAACCTTACAGTGTGCTCTCTTGTTGATCTGACACATTTCTTTGGGCAACTAACCAAGAATGTGGTTGTCTTCAGCAGCATTCAGGGATCTCGGCAAGTCTCCCCAGTCGCTGAGACAGTGAAGGCACAGAGGGAACCAGCAAGCAGCTGCGGGAGAGGGAAACCAGCCTGGCAGCTCTGTGGAGCAATGAGGGCTGCCTGGGAGATGGGAGAGGCAGGGGAAGGTGGGCTAGGGGTGCCTGCAGGGCTGGGGGTGCAGATTTGACAGGGCAGAAGGAGGAACCCAAAACTCTGGTGTGAACAACTGATTTTTATTGTCCAGCTTCTAAAACAAAGGACAGCGACGCGCAGGGTGAGCAGTACCCATAAGCCCAGTTCTTTTTACATTTTAACCTATTTTCTGTCGTTGCCCCAGCTTCCTTGTTTCTGAAGTCCATTCTAGCAGGTCACAGTAGTTTCTCAACTGGATTTACTGGGCTGTCCCTGTCCTTACAGTCACGTCCAAGAGAGTCTTACAGGGTTCTTAAAGAAAAGTAACAAGATCCTCCCCTAAAATCTTACAGAGGTGTCATCATTTCCAGTTTTCTGAGTAGATTTTGTGTAGGTTTAGGGTAATAATAACTTTTGTAATAAAAGTACTTCCAAGAAGTATGTTTATACCTTTTCCCTTCAAGGGAGCAATGGATAAATTGGGAATCCCCCTCCTGCTGCGCCATGGATAGTGAGCAGTCCCATCTCCTGCTCCTTCTTTATAGCTAGAAACAGCCCTGGTAAAAATAACATTGCACTCATATAGCAAACAGAAAAGTTTGGAAGCACCATGGTTACAGCAGACTTCCTAATGCCAAGGGTGAGCACCAGCTGCCTGTTTCTTTCCTACCCCCTCCTGAGATCTTTTCCCCCATGCTGCTTAACTGAGGCCTGATTTGGGGAAGCAAAGGGCCCCCTTACATGCCTCACTCCCCCAGATTTAAGCAGGGCACGGAGGTGCCGGGGCTGTGGAGCTGCTGCCAGAAAATGACAGCTAATGGATCTCAGAAAAGCAGAGCTATACGTTATCATTCATTAACCCACTTCCTAGAGCTCGCTGTTGGATGCTGCTGAATGATTTAGAAGCACCTAGGGGATATTTCTTGGGGAAGGATAGTGCTGTAAGCTGGCTGGGGAGAAGACAGAGCTGTTTGCTTCCTCTGTGGGTCCAAGCATCACAAGGAGCACCCCACACGTGTAGCCCTGTCCTTGAGGGCCAGGTGCTCGCTGCAGCATTGGGAGGGAGGAGACGCAGGACAGAGGAGATGGGCTCCATGCTGGGGCATTGGCTATATCCACGGGGCATCAGCGCCTGGAGCAGCCTCCCCAGCCACCCTGCTCCTCTCCAAATGGGCCTCAAACACCCTTTCCACCAGTGTGCTTCTCTGCAGCTGTGACAAACAGATGTTTAACCTCTTCCATGAGATGTCTCTTGTCTTTTTCTCTCTCCCTCCAATGAAGACTCCAGTGGCTGAGCTCCAAGCGTGGCCAGCAGCTGCCCAGCTGGGGAGGATGCAAGGTCTTTGCAGGGCTTTAGGAGAGCCCTGGCCCCTCTGCCTGGAGCAGGACCCCATGCGTGGTGGCAGAGACACTCCAGCTTCCAAGCATGGTGCAGGGGATGGGTACTTCTGAATGCTCCCCTGTTGTCCATTGGCACATCCTCTATAGCTAAGAGTACTCACACAACACAAATCCATCAATGTTTTGCAAGCAGCAAGCAGCCCTGCAAGCAAGAGTGTCACCCTTCTGCAGCCCCGGGTCTGTGCCGGCCACCTCTGCTCCCTCTGGCTGGTGTCAGGCACCTAGGTGAAATACCCAGAGGCCCCCCTGGAAGTCCTCTCTTCAGCGGCACCGGTGGCGAAGGACACCTCCTCATCCTCTTCATCCAGCTGGAGGCTGCCGGAGGACAGCCGCACCCGGGCCATGGGCGACCGCAGCACCCGGCCGTACAGGGAGCAGTAGTCGGCAGCCAGGAGGTCAGAGTCGGAGTCGCTGGACTCAGTGCTGCTGCCCACGTAGCGCTCAGCAGAGCACCGTGGCCCCGGCGCCAGCCCTTGCTGGGCCGGCACGTGCCGAAAGACACCTGCTTTCCGGCTGCTCAGCACGGGGCACGGCCCCAGGGGTCTGAACTCAGAGCCATAGGGGAAGTGGATGGTTTTCATGTCTGACTGGCTCCAAGACCTCTTGGGAGGCTGCTCCTGAAGGCCATAATCAAAGGAGCGAGCCAGTGACCTGCTCTCCCCCACCGGGGCCACGCTCGTGTCCACTGCCATGCATGCAGCCTCGCGATGAAACTCGTCGGCCTGGGTCCCACTCGGACTCCGCCTGGGGGGTTTTGCTGCCATGGGGTCACATCCACCGACTGG
This sequence comes from Aptenodytes forsteri, assembly GCF_000699145.1. Lineage (NCBI taxonomy): Eukaryota > Metazoa > Chordata > Aves > Sphenisciformes > Spheniscidae > Aptenodytes > Aptenodytes forsteri. Next base: position 1,490,586 of record NW_008796175.1, on the reverse strand, counting down.
TCCTGCTGCGTCCTCGCTGGGTACTGGTGCATGGCATGGGGGCTGCGGGGGCCTGTCCAGGTAGAAGAGGACCTGCGGGGCCAGGGCGGCCATGGGCAGGGGGCATGGCACATCCGTGTACACCAGCGGCCGGGTGCTCACCTCCCGCATGTTGCCCACCGAGGTGCTTCTACTGTTTGCAGTGAACTGGTGGTGGGGCCGAAAGGATGTCAAAGGGTTCCTGGTGCTGAAGAGGTCGGCGGGCTCCCATGCCCGCTCCAGCTCCAGCTTGTCATAGAGCAGGGGGAAGGTGGACGAGCTTTTGGAGTGGGGCAGGAAGGCGGGGGTCGCTTCGGGCTTGGAGCGCTCCAGCTCAGCAGCAAATGTCACCTCCACAGCAGAGCTCCGGCGCCGGCCATCCAGTGTGGGCTCGGAGGCATGCACCCCATTGGCATGGTAGGAGCCCCGGCCACCATAGGCCAGGCGCAGCTCCTCCACCTGAGCAGGGACAGAGGGTGGGTGGGTGCCCAGACCCCCAGCTGGACAGGGGGGCAGAGCGGGGCTGACAGTGAGCCCCAGAGCCGAGGGTCTGGCTTGGCCTCCAGCTGAGTTCCACCAGCCAGGGCTGCAATGCCAAGACCCTCGGGCACGGCCCTACCTATCGCTGACACCACGGGGATATACCTGCTTGGAGACATCCGTCAGGAGGTCCGGAGAGGAGCGGCACTGTCTCTCATCGTAGCGGGACGTGTAGTGCTTCCTGCAAGGCCAAGAGCGTGGGTGGGTGCATGGCCAGGAGGGTTCCATCGCTCCCCCTAACCCAGGCACTGCACCCCTCCATGCCCTCTGGTACCTTTCAAAGGGCAGGCTCTTCATCTTCGCCTTCCTCCCGTGCTCCAGCAGCTGCCTCTGTGTCCTCCCGCTGCAGCAAGGGGGGAAAGGCGTGAGCAGCACCATCAGCCCCAGCCCTAGGCATCACCGCATCCCAGGGGAGGCAAGGGGATGCAGCAGGACCGAGGCAGCGGTCTCTCCAGGAAAAGCAGCTATTGGGCATCATCCTCTTGCATCCAGCAAGGGCCAGCATAAAGGGGAGGCTCAGAGCTGTCCCCACGCCCTTCCCGGCCCCAGCAGTTTGGTTTTCCCCTGGGACTTTACCTGTAGCGGAAACTGGAGCCTTTGCTGCACAGAAGGGCTTTGGGCTTTGACTTGGGCTCTTCAGACAGCCGGAAGAAGGCATGGTACTCCACACACGTCTTCCAGAAAGCCTTGCAGGTGTCTCGACTCGCCATGGTGAACTCCAGTGTGTCCTTGCACAGCTCCTGCATGGCCGGAGACAAGTGAGCTGGTGTCAGGGGCGCAGGGCCAAGCTCTGCCGTTTGCCCTACTGACCCCCCCCAAAGAACCTGGGCTGCCGGCGGCTCCAGGCAGTGCAGTGTCACCCCACTGGGGACGCGGGGGTGGCACATGCCGTGCTCGGGGGGGAAGGAGAATCACCCATGAGCAGCAGAAATGGATTTTATTCAAAATCGGGGACTTTGCGTGGCTGATCCTTGGTCCACAGTTGCCTGTTCCTGAGCCTGGCAGCTGCCTGCAGTGCAGTACTTACAGAGATGTTTGCATGGAGCTTGATGAGAAAATGCTTCCTCTTGAAACTCAGTTTACGAATTTTGGACCAGTTGAATGTGTTGATCTTTGTATTGCCCTGCAAGGTCAGACACAACAGTTAAAGCAGGATGGGGCAAATCAGAATTACAGAAGTACGATGGGCCAAGTCCTGAGCTTGCAGGACACTGCACGAAACCCCGATGCATCTCTCACTGCTGCTGGGGTCTGAGGAAGGGGTGCCAGGATTTGGTGGTTGACCCTCCTCGCCATCAGTCGGTCCCAAAAATGGGAATTGAGATTCAGGGCTTAACTCTGCCCACTGAAGCTATTTGTAAAACTGCAGGATCCCAAGACAAACCTCAGAGGTGAATGCAGAGCATCCATCCATCCCAGCTCACGAGTCAGGTGAGTTAATGCAACATCAGCCCCTCAAAATAAATAAGCCCCTCGTCTCCTTTGCTGGGAAGCATAGTAGAGCTCAGCTCACTCCCATGCCTTTAGACCCAGTTTAAGCAGTCTGCAAGCGTACCTTACCCCTCATTATCATTACGCATCAATTTAGACGCAGCCACACAACACAGGTGTCACAGCAGGACCAGGTAAAATTGTGTAACTCCATGCTGTGGCACCGAGACCCTCTCAGATTTCTGGAAGAGCCCAGATTTTAATGGGCTCACAGATGCTCTAATTGTGTGTGAGGGGTGTTTATGGCTCTGAATAAATAACCGGGTCTGGCAGCGCCAATTATGAACAGCAGACGCACAGTTAGGATTTTTTTTTTTTACCCTGCTCTGGCAAGATGTTCCCAGGTTGAAATTAGCCGGTGTGGGAGGCAAGCACTGCTTCACGCCGGCTGCGAGGAAGTCTGTATTTATTCTGCAGTTACGCCGCGATTACAGTGTTATGTAATTGCACAGACGTGAGGTGGCTATTTTTGCTGGAAGATTATACAGTGAACACATGTGACACAGTCGTGTAACCTGTGATGCTTACACGGCCACGCTCACCATGACAAGGGCCAACAGAGCCGGGGCAGGCACGGTGGTGAGCAGCCAGCGCTGATGGAGATGGTGGGGCCAAGCCCTGCAGTGGTGCCCTGGAGCATCACCTCTGCACCCAAGGTCTGTAGGATGTGGGAGGGTTTGGAACATACAGCGGGGAGGAGAAGGGTCCCCCCCAACTGGAGGTCATGCCCTTGGGGAAAGGCCACCCCACCTGGGTGCTGGCAGCCCGCCCCGAGCCCCGGGCTCACCCGCAGGACCAGCACCCCCATGTGCGTCACGGCCAGGTTGATCTGCGTCCCCTCGCCATCACTGGCGGGGTGCGGACGAATCCCGTACATCTCCAGCTTCCTGGCCACATCCAGCAGCTGAACGTCCGACTCGGCTGGCGTCTTCCCGCTGGAGACACAAACACGCCGGCAAGCAACAAGAGTGAGAAGGCAGCCACTGAAACAGGCTGAGAAAATGCCATTTTGGATGTGCACGTGCTGGCATCACACCCACCCCACTGCCGGGCCTGCCTGCTGATGGGAACGGGCCCGTTGGCAGGTGCCCATCGGGTGCTTTGGGTGGGCGGCCATGGTGCAGAGCAGCCCTTACCTGTGTCTTCGGTGGTAGTGCATGATCTTGTTGTCCAGGTACTCCTGGTTGGGCAGGTACCTGTGGGTCTCCAGGTGCTGCTGGTCCGTCTCTTCGTGGAAGTCGCCCAGCTCGGCTGCGGGGGACATAGGGAGAGCAGGGTTAGGTTGTGAGGGGTCACTGCAGGGGGAACCCCTGGCTACACAGCCAAAGCAAAGCCCCGTTGGGCCCCCCCTCCCCAGGGAAGGGGCACCGTCCCTGCGGGCACTCGCCTGCCCTTACACTGCAGCAGGTGGGAGACAAGCAGCGCCGCGCTCTTGTCGCTGCAGGGCAGCCGCCCCAGTGCCAGGTCCTTCTTGATCTGGAGGGTGAAGAGGTACCTGTGGAGGGGGACAGGAGCATGCCCTGGGGTGGGGCCGGGCTCAGAATAGAGCCTGGTGCTGGGCTGAGCCGAGGGCTCTGTGCTGCAGGGGGGGCTGTCTGCCCCCGTGCCTCTCCCTGCGCTCACCCATGTTTCAGCCCAAGGGATGCAGGTCTGTGGGGTCACGAGGCGCATGCAGCCCCCGCAAAAGGCTGCAGCTGAGCACCACCATGACCAGTATAACCGCAGGGGGAACCCCTGGCTACACAGCCAAAGCAAAGCCCCGTTGGGCCCCCCCTCCCCAGGGAAGGGGCACCGTCCCTGCGGGCACTCGCCTGCCCTTACACTGCAGCAGGTGGGAGACAAGCAGCGCCGCGCTCTTGTCGCTGCAGGGCAGCCGCCCCAGTGCCAGGTCCTTCTTGATCTGGAGGGTGAAGAGGTACCTGTGGAGGGGGACAGGAGCATGCCCTGGGGTGGGGCCGGGCTCAGAATAGAGCCTGGTGCTGGGCTGAGCCCCGAGGGCTCTGCTGCAGGGGGGGCTGTCTGCCCCCGTGCCTCTCCCTGCGCTCACCCATGTTTCAGCCCAAGGGATGCAGGTCTGTGGGGTCACGAGGCGCATGCAGCCCCCGCAAAAGGCTGCAGCTGAGCACCACCATGACCAGTATAACCCTGCCATTGAAATGCCCATTAGTAGGTTTCAGAGTTAACATTCCTTTATGCTTTGGAGGGCATTTGCATCTCTCGGGGCTAATGTTCTGCAGAAGCACTGTCTTAGTTTTATTCTTAGTTCCTGTTCGCAATGCTTTCTCTAAAATGTAAGAGCTAACAATGTCATTTTTAAAAATAAAATTAAAGTTCTTCTTTCAGAACACAGCTTGAGGCAGGAGCTAGACTGAGCAAAGTCACACTCGGTGCCCAACTGTTAAAGTGTTTGGCAGTAAACAAATTGCAGCCTCATAAGACGGCTGATCCTTCAAGTGGATTTTGTTTATAAAACAGAGGATCAAAAAAGACACTCTCTCAATTTTTGCTTTGTAAAGTACAGAACTCTTTCAATACTTAGGATAACCACTGCTGACAGACAGGTTCGGGTGGATGGAGATAAGGAACTAAGTGCATGCTTCACAATTGCAAAAATATAGGACTGTGCGGTAAGAAAGTAATGGAACAAGTACTGTACCTGGTCAGCTCTTCTCTCAGATGGCCGGGGTCCACTGGGAAAAATTTCACCATAAATTTGAAAAGAACCTCCTTAGGATCTTAAAACACAACATCTTCATAAGTTTTCTTTTACGTGTCTATTGAGAACATTTACAACTCTCTTCACACATGCTGTCTCCTTACAGAATAAATTACTCTGGACCCCTACAAATCAGGACTGGAAGCCCTGAGCATCAGGGACTCCAGCCTGCCCCCAGCGACCAGCCTGCCCAGACCCCCAGCATTACCAATGGAAGTGAACAGGGAGTTGGGTGCCTAAATAATACTAAAGAGAAAATGCCCCAGCAATTATTTAAATTGCAAAGACCCCTGCCAGGAGGTGGGGTTCTGTGGAGTAGGTGCCACGGGTGCTTGTCTGGAGTGTGGCCATCAGGAGGGCTGTACATTAAATCCAGCCCTCCAAGCACTTGGGATGCAACAGCTCCATAGGAAGCTGTTTGGGCAAAGCTTTTTTGTGGGATGAGTGAGAGCAAGCAGCCAAGCCCAAGGCAAAGAGGGAGGCAATTTTGTAGGCACTGACTGTCCCAGGACACAGTGGGACAGCTCAGGGGCTCCTGGAGGGACAGGGTTCTGCAAAAGCAGGCCAGAAGGGACATGCAAAAACAAATTGGTGCTTGAAATAATCCCACTTCTGGTGCACCCAGAAAGGGGGGGCTCTTTATCAGGCCTTCCCCTTACAGGGAAATTTATGCAAACACTGTACTGCAGCCTCCCCATGGCAAATACTGGGGTCGTGGCTTCGTGCTCTTGACCACCTCCTGGTCATCACATATCTGGGGAAAGTAACATTTGGTTCATTGCGGGAGTGGAAACAGGCATAGGCTGAAAGGGGCACTGTGTTAACATTGGTTGTGGCTATGGCAGGGGATGCTGAGACTGAATTCAGGTCAGGCTCCACAGCATCTCTGTGCAGCAGCACGGCGGGGCTGGGGGCTGGAGAGGAGCGGCAGAGCCTGTGAGGCACACGGCTAACCCTGCTTCACGCAGGGCTCGTGCCGCGCAGGCGTCTGGGCTGCTAAGAGCTGCAAAAGGGAAAGGAGGGCATGCAGGGAGCGATGCCTGCCGCTCTGCCAGCACAGCAATGCGTGCACACGCACGCACGCAGCCGCCCCTGCTCCTCCGCCAAGCTGTCAGGTTATTAACAGCTCAAGCCTAAAATGGTGCAGATACCAGATTGCAAAGGCAGCGGTATTTCTACAGGATTTTATATGGACTGTGGTTCCTCTGCAAACAATCCTGCCCAGCCTCGCACTATAAAATGAGCTCAGGTAAATGCTGGAAACCAGAGCCCCCGTCCCCAAACAATAACACTGCACAAATGTGTCTGCGCTAGTCTGCCACTGGCAGTGATTTAGAAGAATTTTATTCTTTAAATACTTACTTTTGACTTGCTTTGTTATGGGTTTTAGTGGTTCCAACCAGACCTGAAATAAGGCAATGAAGAACTGGGTGAAAAAACAGCACAAGAGACAGGGAATAAAAGCAGCAGCAGCATGCTAGAATGCAACACAAAAATGTTGGCCAGCTCGGCTGCTGCAGCAAGCTGTCCCGCTGGGCAGCCCCGCACAGATGGCTACAGATAAACCCCATGGGCCGTGGCTATCACTGGGGCTTTGCCAACCAGCTTGTCCTCCCCTCGTAACTCCCATCTTCAAGGTTTTTTTGGCATCGTGGCAAAACTTTCTGTTGATATTTTCCATCTGGTATTTCAGGGAGGTGCTAGCAAGCCCCCAGCCATACGGGCAGTTGCTGGGAGGATGTGGCATGGTGCAGCATGGGGGCCCCGCGCCACAAGACGCACTCACGTGGTTCCCAGCCTGGCTGTGAAATTCCAGCCCAAAGTACTCCTTCTCCACAAGGTTGAGGTGGCTGCAGGTGAGGTTGAACAGCCCTTTTCCGCAGGATTTTTGCTAGCAAACAAACACACCATGGAAGCAGTGGGTTAGGCAACACCGACAGCAGCTGTGATGGGATTTCAGTGAGATGCGGGAGAAGTTTTAGCTCCCTGCCTTCACCCTGAGAGGAGCTGTGGGATTTCTCCTGATCATGCTGCAGCAAAACCTTACTCAATAAATTCTGTGGCTTTAGCATGTGGGACAGGACAACTGCACGCTGCATGCTTCTTACCTCTGCTCTTGGAAATCAGATTCCTTCTCATCACTTCTCTCTTTTATTAAGGAATGTAAACCAGAAAGGAAAGGAAGAGGAAATAAATCTTGCTTTTGGCTCACCTTTTGCAACCATTGCTGTCTAGGCAGCTCTATCCCTGGCAAACCAGTGTGCTATCCCTGGGATGAGCATCCGCCTGAACCAGGGATGGCTGTGGCAAATGTGCTCGATTAAGAGCAAACGGGAGCACACCTCAAACCTGCACAGTGAGCCTGCGTGCCCCAACAGCTGGCAACCGGATTGCCAGGGACGAGCTACTATTATGGTTAATGGTAATGAACAGCAGCAGGACCCTGCACAGATCCTGTGCCTTGGGCCCTGGGTCATCTGTGCACTTTAGCAGTATTAATTAAGTGGCACTACATGCTGATGAGGGAGACCAGGCTGTAGTTATTCCCAGTAAACAGCAACACTTGGAGGGTGTTTTGCTTGACTTGTTGCCGTGCTGTGTGACACAGCTGGGGAACAACCTGGGAGGCCCCTGACTTTGGAAAATGCTCCAGAAAGCACCAGAAATGAACCTGGCAGTGACCCACCCCAGCAAAAACCCCACTACTCCTTTATCAACTCGTGAAAAGCAGACCAAAAATGAGCGTGGGTTAGTGCAGAGAGCGTGGCCGGAGCAGAGAGGCCGCTGCTAAATTACAGCATTTCGGGTGATGGAGGTGAAGGCAGGCTGCAGCTCCCCGTGCCAGCGGCTGCTCCTGTCAGGGGCGGGAGGGACCCCGACTGCTGGTGGTGATGCACACTAATAACCACCTTTCACGGCTTCTCCTGGGATGAAATTGCTGGCTCCGTGCTGAAAGGCTGCTGAAAAGTGATAGCATAATAACAGCATTCGCTCTGCAGCACTCCCGGTTCTCCTCGAAATTACTAGATCACCAGGGTAATTAAAACAATTATAAATGTTTATTTCCAAGCTAGAATTTTCTAGCATGAAAGGCCTTGGCCTTTGTCAGGCAGCCAGGAAAGACCAGCATTTCTTACCGGGTTATTACGCACCATATCTGCTGGGAGTGACCCGCTCTCCGCCAAGCCCAGCACTGCCCAGGGCAGTGGAGAGGAGCGGCTCCATCCCCAGGAAAACCTGCTCACCGGGGAGACGCAGCCCTGTGATGCAGGGGATGGTTTAAAAGCAGAGGCTTTCCTCTTGCAGAGTGATGCTTGCAGGTGCCCCATCCTGGGTTTGTGGGGCACCGAGGCCCCGACCTGCGCTGCTGCAAGCACCGGGGTACGGTTGTGCCTGGGACAGCATCAGGCAAGAGCAGGGGGCTGTGCTGGAGGAGCACAGTGCGAGGCAGGAGTGTGACATGTGGGGCTGGGCACCCCACATCCGACCCTAAATGTGCCTTCAATGATGTTGCAGGGCCAGGTTAGCACCCACAGGCAGAAAACCCTGTGTACAAGACGGTGGAAAGGAGAGGCTGAGCTTGCCCCTCCTCTCCACGGTGGAAGCAGCTGGGACTGTAAGCAGGGTAAGAAAGCAAGAGGCACATCCAGAGGAAGACAGCAACATGTGTGAGACATGGGGATGTGCACACCCATCCCCAAAAGACACCCTGGCAGCACTTGCGCTCCAATAGCAAAGCCACGTTTCTGCAGTGTTCCCTGTAGCGTGGGCTGCTGCAGCCAGGTCTGTGGTTTAGTGGGGAGCGACAGCTCGTGGGATTTGGTGTGATCTTTCCCCACCACCCTGGAAGATGTCCCCCGGTCAGTGTCTTCTGCATGGCGCAGCTGGCATGCAATGCCATGCATCAAAAGCCACCAGCCTTGATGCTCCCCGCGCCCTTGCTGGACCAGCTCGCGTGCAGCCAGCTCTGCACACCCCCTGTCAATGAATTCCCGCCTTTACTCATCATAAGGGACATGAGACCACGGAAGACTTTGTCCTTTGCTCAGCCCCAGCAATTAGTTCTTCTGGGCTTGTTTGGTGTGCCTTTCCTTTCTTTTTTTCCTTCCCACTGAATCTTGCCCTGTAGCAAATTCCACTAGCAGAGATGCCCAGGCTTTGTCTGCCCAGGCTGCAAAGTGGTTCGCCCTTTCTGTGATGCTCTGGGAGGGCTCCCGAGGCTGCCCAGGCTCAGGGCTGCTTTGTTTAAACCCTTTCCAGAAAGAAGAGGAGTGACTTTATGGGCAAGAGCACATGCCAGGTCGCAGCTCTAGGTATCCGGTGGGGCGGGGAAGGAAGAAGGGAGGCAGCTTTGCAATATCTCCTCTCAGTGCAAGAAACCCATTAAAGGCTGACCTGTGACTATCCCTGCACCCAGTCACTGGGGCAGGGGATCCCAGCGCCCTCCCTGTGCAAGGCGCAGGGCTCGCTGGCATGGCTGGCAGCATCCCAGCAAGATCCCATCTGCGCCATGGCTCAACCTTGGGGTGTTCAGCAGGGAGGGCACAACAGGGGACATTCGGAGATGTGTCAGGCCCCCGCCTTCCCCCCGCCCCGGGGGCTCAGACCTGGCTTGTCGGTGCCATCCCAGGAACCACATCCAGTGCCGAGCCAAAGGAAATCCTGGGAGCTCAGCGGCTGCAGAGAGGGAGCCAGGTCCCAGCTGTCAGTGAAGATGCGGATGGAGGCAGAAGCTGCCCCAGGCCAGCACCCAGCACCGGGAGGGGAACTCATTCCCGTGCAAAGCCGGACTGGAAATGAGACCTCGCTGCACGTGCCAGCAGCTGTGATACCCATGTGAGGCAAGTATAGATTAATACACTGAGTGCAAGGCAGAGGGGGAATCAGGCTCGCTGTGTTTTCTCTCTTTCGCCCTTTTCCCTCCCATTATACTGAAGTACTGCACATTCAAAAGAGCTTTCCAAAGTCAGGAGGGGTTTAGGAAGAGTTGCTTGAAATATCTGCTCAAAACTTAGCCCAAAGCGGTCCTTTTATAATGGAGAAGTCACTAATTCAACGACTCATTTACCGTACCCATACAGCATCAAATGCATGAAATGCCTAAAAGGGGTTTCCAATGCCATTCCATGCTAAAAAAGGAAATGACCAAGAGTTCCTCTAATGGAAGCTATTTGCTGCAATAACATGTCGTGCAGAGCTATAGAGCTGTAAGTGTTTTGGGCAAATAAGAAAGCTGAGATGGAAAAAAATGCAGCAACATTTTACCGGCAGCATGTTTTAAATTGTCTCTCACTATGCTCTGATCTAATCAATATGAAAAAAAAGTAATTTTAAAATTACTAGTCTCACTTTTAAGCTGACTCCAGGTCTAGGATACATTAATTAAACTAAATCAAACAACTTCCATACTGTGCCAAGGGATGGAATTGCTTTACAATCCTCTTTTGTACGAAATGCTGTCACAAAGGAACAGAGCAGGGCATCCGAGACCGAGCAGTTCTCAGGTTATGCTATAAAACCAGAGGACAGGACAGCCTAAGAAATGTAATAGAACTTGAAAAAAACAATTTTATATTGAACACTCTGGTCCCATAGGAGATGCAGGTAAGTGCTAGAACAGAGCTACTTGAATTAGCTAATTCAATGAGCTACTGTGATTATCAAATCCCAACCAACAGTAAATGCTCTATCACACTTGTAAAAAGATGTGTTTCTAACACATAGTCAAGATATATCTAGTTTCAGTTATCCATATACATATATATATAAATCTAACACCATAGATATTAATATTTAACATTTAAAACCTATTTCAGAGCTAGCATTTCTTAACTGTGAATTATTAATGGCAGTGTGTTGTGGGACACTGCCATGCAGAAAATAAGATACAGTGAGTTTTTTTCCTCAGCTATTCACAAAACCACACAGTTTTCTTTTTCAACTGAATGCCCAGGAAGAGGTGCATGCAGATGTTTCTCACCAGGGGTAATTTGGTTAAATATGCTATTTTTATTCTGTTCCCAGATTTTTCTTCCTTGTTGAATGCTTATACTGGCAGCCAGACAAATGAGAGAAGAACTCGATACTTGTCAAGAACATCACTTCATATTACTTGATTTCCAAAAGATGACACCAGATAAGTAAAAGCCATTCCTCCTTCTTTATAAATAATGCCAATAAGAGGGGAGAGCAGGAGTGTGTTGGTGCTGAAAGACACTTAGCAATCAGCACTACCACCTTTTTTTTGGGGGGGTGGGGTTTTTTTGCTTTGTTTTTTTTTGTTGTTTTTTTTTTTAAAGCTGAAAATCAGGAGCTATCAGAGACCATGCAAACCTTCAGAGCATCAACAACTGCATTAACTAGCACAAAAAACAGTAAGAACACAATACCCACTTACATCAACTACAAAGATCTTCTGGGAGTCATCCAGAAACTGGACTTTCAGGTGCAGCATCCTCGAGCATGTGGCTGAGCGTGCGGCAGGCATGGGAGTCCTAGCGATGTGAGCGGTGTGCCGGGAAGGGAGCCCTGACTCCTCTTGCACACATAATTTCCCTCTCAGCTGGATGGAGAAGGCTGCAGTCACAGATGTGGAGCGGAAGCTGGAGCAAAGGAACTGAGTGCCTAAAAACAAGTTAAAAAAAAAATACTGATACCTCCCCTGGTTTAAATATCACCACTGTGTTAAGGGATATTTTACCCCTGTGAATTATGGGTGTATTAATAGGGGAAAGGCTGTGCAGCAGCTCTGCGAGAGTGGCACTAATGGGGCTGAGATTAAACACTGAGCTTTTACAGCTGGTGGTGAGCAATGCGAGGGCAAAGTGAGCCCACGCTTCATACCGCGAGGTCAGGGAAGAAGAGCCGAGCAGCTCTCCTGCCAAAGTCACCGAGCAGCAAGCATCATCTTTTCTCTGGTCCGATTAAGGTGCACCGAAAGAGCAGCTGGCCAGCAGCTGCACGCTCGGCCGGAGCGGCGTTCACACTTGCTCCATGAAGTGGGCAGGTGGCACCTTATCTGCTGAGCAGATGTGGGCAGACCTGGCCAATGGGCTGATGTACTTCGCCAGAGACTGGGAAATGTTTCCAACTTGAAACCAGGTGGGAGTCCTTCCCAGGGAGGCAGAGGAGGACCTGCTGCTAGTTCGCGGCTCGCACACTGGTTTGCAGCTTAGTGAAGTCTCACAAGCCTTTGAGACAACCTGGTTCCCCTTTCACACCTGAAAAGCCCACATTCCCACACACTAACTCATCCTCCGAGTGCCAGAGCCAGCTGCCCACCCTCAGAACCCGCCGGGGCTCAGCCCAGGCTGCCGGGTGCAGCCTCCCCACGGTGTGGTGGGCACCTGGGGCTTGCACTTGAGCTGTTTCTCTGCCCCAGGTACTGCAGGGCCGTGATGAACTGCCTGACCTCTCTGGCTGCTCTTGTCTGGCAGAGCCCCCCCTCACTGAGCATTTGGATGAAGGCAGCGTTTGGGCAGGAGCCCCCGCCTGCAGAAATCAGTGCACTGAGTAGTGCCAAAAGGCAGGTGCTGGACTGTCACAGGGGGCTGTTATTGCTGCTGCTGCTGGAAAAAGCCACAACCATGCACAATCCTGTGGGATCCAGAGCGATGGAAACACATCCCAGCAAACCAAGAAAGCAACATTAAGTGCTGCGGAGATTTCGCTTGTTGCTTCCTTCCCGGTTTCCAATGAAACATCCACTGTAAGTCACTCCAAGCCATTTGCTGTGGTCCCTCTTACGCTTCCTAAATATTCCTGGGGATGTCAGGACAGAGCCCGTCAGGGTACACACTTAGCTTGCCATCTGGGCTGCAGAGAGGAAAAACGTAGAGCTTCTTAGCTATAGAAAAACTTATTAGTCTTCTACTGACCGGGACAAAAAAGAAGCATAAAAGTTAAAGCAAATCTGCTTTTCCGTGTGAATCTGCTCCACAAAGCAGCTGAGCTCATCTTCTGCCCGCGGCCGGGAGGGGGCTGGCTGTACCGAACACGCAGGCACTGCGTCCAAGGACCAAATTTCCAGTGCTGCCCTTGGCCCGGGGTCTGAGCTCTTTGTGTCACAGGAGAAGGGCGGTGTCACATACAAACCATCGGGGGGGCTCAGTGCACTTTCTCTCTGCAGTTTTAAATGTTTGTTCCATCAAATATTGATGGGCATCAAGGTGAAGAGCAGCACTCCTGTGAGTGGCTCACACATCGCACGCATGGCTCCGCCACAGCAGCACTGGGAGCACAGCAGGAGCACTGGACCGGCAGGAAGGATGCACGGGGGTGCGATGGAGGAGCCCCCAAACCCCAGAAGAAGCCAAGCCTCCCTGCTACAGGCTTTCCTGGCATGCTGGGGGCACTGATCCTGGGCTCCGTGGATGCTATTAGAAGCTGAGCACTGGCCAGCCGGGTTGTGGGTGGAAGAAAAGGGGTTTTTTTTCACTACCATGGCATGAAGGAAGGGGACTGTGCTGGGTTTATCGGGGCCTCTAGCCACCCTATAGAGGCATTCATGCAGGCAGTGTGGAGCCAGCAGAGGCAAACAAGGTAAATGAGGACTTTCGTGGAGTAGGAGGGTAAGAGACAGCCAGAAGAGATGTGACCTGGGACACAGGCGTTGTTGCTGAGAGCAGAGGAGATCCACCACCTCAGCAGACAAGAGACCCATTTTACCCCCACCCAGGTCCTTCCTTCTTCTGGAGGTGACTTTGGGGCCAGCCGGAGCAGGACACAGGGAGCACCAGTGGCCCAGGAGGAGCAATCCTGGCTCCCAGCCTGAGTCAGTGCTGACCTCCAGCCGGGCACGTATGTCCTCCTTATCCACAGGGGCAGGGAATAATTTGAAAATGGTGCAGAAAAGCACAGGAAAGGTGAAGGGTGAGTGCAGCCATACTGGCAGGCAGAGCGGGGACCTCAAGCAGCAGTACTGGAGCACAGCAGGGTCTGAGCAGCAGCATGTCAGAGTGAGTACTGCTTCAGGGCTGTTCACTCAGCCAGCTCAGCCCTTGATTTTTAATACTCTGGACCCCGCTACCACGATCTTGCATTGCATCAGCTCTCCCAGGGAGGACTTCAGTCCACCAAGTGCATCCGACCCCATATTAGGCTGGATGGTGTTGCCTTGAATCAGGGTCTTCTTCAGCCTCTCAAACACCCTGGTGTTTGCCAGGATGGACCGAGCAGACCGAGAAACAAGAAGTCTCCTTCCTCGCAAATCCCGCTGCCCCTTTTCCAAGGTGAATTTTCACGCCAGTCTTTAGGGTTTGATTGTTTGTTCCCCTGTTGGCCCCAGAAGCAGGGGCAGCCCGTAGGACATCTGACGGAGAGCTGAGTCACTGCGGTTACGCTCCACGGAGCCTCCCGAAATGGTGAGCCACCGGCACCGGGCAGCAAGCGAGTTCAGCAGTCTGCCTCCAAAAGTGCTTGCTTTGGGTCCTGGGGATGGGCAAGAAAATGCCCCAAACCTCCCCAGTCCCTCCCCAAGTCAGTCCTGAGAGAGGAGCAGGCTCTGAGAGCGCAAACTCTGGCAGACAAGATGCATAACATGCGTGAGTACCTGCGGCTGCGGGGGCAGGCTCCCGGCAGAGGCAAGGCAGAAGTGCCCGGCCACCAAGGGAGTGCACGCTGCTCCCCCTGCATCACTGTGGTCACGGCTCTAGCACTGCTGTACCATGTGCTTTGTCATGCTTATCTTCAAATTTGGTTCAGAGGAAAGGAAAAGACAACGGCTAGATAAAGTCATGAAATAGAGATCTGCCAGGGGATTTTAAACACCATAGTCCAAAGGGCAAGAACCTGTACCCAGCTCATTGCTGAGAAGGAGAAGCACTCATCCTGTTTTTCACACTCAAAGCATTTGCTGTTGGCGTCTGCCGGAGACAGGGACTCACCTAGGTGGACTTTGGTCTGTGGTGCCCTTTCATACACCTACATTAGACCTCCTCTCCCTCAGATGGGAGAACATCCACATTCACTTCTCACCCAGCCACAGCCCTCCCAACTGCAGGGCCAGCAAGCAACACGGCTGCTTGCCTGCCATCGCTGGGAGCAGGCTCAGGCACAGCCAAAGTCCTTCTGAACAGCACACGAGAGGAATATCGTCAGCTGGTTAATAAATCCAAGGCACAGCACCAATACTGCAAAACAGGGAAATTTCCTTCCAGAATAGGGTACCTACAACGTTCCTGCTGCCACACCAAAAGGAATTGTTTCACTCTCAGCTGGGGTCCTGGCTTAGCTACTAGTTGCTTTAATTTTTTTTATAAAATATGCCCCCAAAAAGGTATTTTCAAAAAACAAGGCCTGAAAGAACTGAGTTTGTTTGGCTTAAAAAGAGAAGAAAGAGGAAACAACAAAGGTCTCCTGATACATGCGGGACCATTCCAGGAGGACGGATCGGCTGTGCTCCCAAGCCATGGGGAAAACAAAGAAATTGCTGGAAATTGCAGGAAATATCGGAGTTAGGTCCTAGGAAAGACCCTTAAACTGTGGAGCAGGAGAAATACTGGAACAGGCTGGAAAAGCCAGGGATGACTCAGACAGAATTCTGTTAGGGCCGGTCCAGGCACACTTGGTCCTGCCTTTAACCCTTTAACAATGACTATCATTTTTCATTTACTTCACAAGTCGTATTATATCTTGAGCATATCTCAGCAGTTACAGTTGACTGGGCAAGTCCTGCCTTTCTAAAAACTTCTGCCCCAGAACTGTTCTATTTATTGAATATAATAAACAATGATACATTTGCATTTCCATCAAATTTTGCTGGCCAAACATCAGTCTGACATCTGTTGTGGTTTAACCTCAGTCGGCAACTGAGCACCACGCAGCCGCTCGCTCACTTCCCCCCCCCGGTGGGATGGGGGAGAGAATTAGAAGAGTAGAAGTGAGAAAAACTCATGGGTTGAGATAAAAACAGTTTAATAATTGAAATAAAATAATAATAACAATAATAATAATGTAATAATAATACACAAAGCAAGTGATGCACAGTGCAATTGCTCACCACCCGCCGACCGATGCCCAGCCAGTCCCCCAGCAGCGGCCCCCCCGGCCAGCTTTTCCCAGTTTCTGTGCTGAGCATGACGGCACATGGTGTGGAATGTCCCTTTGGCCCGTTTGGGGCAGCTGTCCTGGCTGTGCCCCCTCCCAGCTTCTTGTGCCCCTCCAGCCTGCTCAGCTGGTAGAGCATGGGAAGCTGAAAAGTCCTTGGCTAGTGTAAGCATTACTGAGCAACAACTAAACCATCCGTGTGTTATCAACATTGTTCTCCTCCTAAATCCAAAACACAGCACTGTACCAGCTACTGGGAAGGAAATTAACTCTATCCCTGCCTAAACCAGGGCAACATCATTGTGCTGTAACTTATTACTCATAAGTAATTGCTGGGAAAATTGAAATGATTGCATTTTTAATTTTGTGGTTTAGGTGGGTTTTGCCCATTAGCTTCCAACTGCGGGATCAGGCTTCTCTGGCCAGCACTTTGTTTTGATACCAGAAGGTGACATTATGTAGCAGCATTTTTACTCCAGTTTGCCCCAGTCCTACCCAAGAACATCCTACTGTGGTGCCTCCTCATCTCGCTGACATTCCCACTGAGAGCTGTACTTACGGCAATGCAACATCACAAACAGTATTCACAGAAAGCAGCTCCACAGACACCCTGGTGTTCATCAGCATTAATAACTTGTCTTCAAAACTGGATGAGACTGACAGGAGGGGAGCAGCTTCTGTGCGTGAACACTGGCAGGAGAAGTGAGTGAACAGCCCTAGCGTTAGGCTGGAAATTAAGACAAGTTTAAAGAAGAATTGCACCACCTGACAGTCTCACACCAGGTGGTGGTTCCAGTGCAGGTGATAACACGATTACACACTAGCTATACAAATTATTTGCATCGGTGTTCAGCCGGTAAGGGTTACAAGATAAACAGGGACGGGGGTTTGGGAGCAGTTCGGTTTCTGTGCAGGCAGCTCTCCTGCAGGCAGGCATCCCAGCAACACCAGCAGACCCGAGTTCGGAACAACTTGCAGGCACGTGTGTGGGAGCAGAGCGTGACCCTGACGTGGTGAGAAGCATGGTGCCATTTCAGCTGCTGGACCCGGTTGCAATAATAATAAAAAAAAGAAATAGGTTTAGCTGAGTTTAAGCACTAAGCCAAATTAAAAGTCAATCGCCCTAATCCCCCTGCTTTTTTTTTCTTTAGTAACAGTTTCTGATGCTCAAGGAAGCAAAGCAGTCATATCAAATCTGATTCTTGTGACTATATTTTTATTTCAGCTTCAGCAGCTGAGGTAAATGGCTCTTTTTACCTACCTGTAATAACAGAGTAGGAACTCACAAATAACCTCAATTATGCATGAAAGACTCCAAATACGATTGCCATTCCAGACACCCGACAGACAAATTAACTGTAAGTGCAAAACTTTCTTTGAAGTCCTATTAAGATATACTCACACCATGCTACCAAGGTCCCGAAACATAAATTTATTTCCATTTCTCTTCTGTTTTCAACCCGTGCAGAACCGTGTTTGATTTCCAGGGACAGAGCACAGCCCCGCTCTGAGGAGTAGAGCCCGGACGAACCAGCTCTTTGCTTCCAAGCTCCCTCTGGTGGTGGTTGTGCCCAACGACCAATACAGGTGACAATTCCGTTGGCAGGGATGAGCAACTCAGTACAGCAATCGTGCATCGACGTCATCGAAGTTGACTTTTCTTCCTTTTTCAGATTTTACATGCTATGTAAAAACTATTACCAGGCACTGAAGAAGGCAGTTTGCTGTAAGCAAATGCAAATGACAGCACAAGCTATACAAGAAACTAAATAATGGCCTGACTCTGGTATTATCCAGAAGACAACATCGTCTCATTTTTAATGTGCCAGTTCTAAATAATGGCCTGACTCTGGTATTATCCAGAAGACATCGTCTCATTTTTAACGTGCCAGTTGCACTCTGTTGTTAGCACAGCTATATAAAAAACACTCAGTGATGTTTAATTCAAACAGATCACTTCGAAGACACAGGAAAGCAATTTAAACAGAAAAAGAAAGCCTCATGACTGTATCGAGTCAAAGGAGTGCTGATGCCTCCAAAGATTCGGGCATCTCTTAGCATTCAGCCATTTCCAGCTAGGGAGATGCATCTCGCTACATCTATGTAGTAGTACAAAGCACAGGGCTTGCATGTGCTGTCCTTAATTAGTTTCAGGCATGAACTGTTCCTGGTCCACTTGCACATCCCCACGCCAAGATAAAAGCAGTGTAAGCTTACCTGTAACCAGCAGTCCTGCGATGAGGTCTCCAGATGCCCAGGGCCTCTGTCCTCGCGAGCGCTGTCAGGAAGTCAAACCAATCAACCCCCTCCCTAAGGCCCTCCATGAAACACGTGCAGATCTTTCCTAGGTGACGCCCCAAGGGAAAAGACGTAGACCCTATGTACCACGGGACAGAAATCTGAACAACAGGTGGGCAGCGTCTGCTCTTCTGCTCCCACAGCTCTGGCAAGAGAGGGTTACGAGACTAGAAGCAGCAGCAACTCTTCAGAAGGGAATTAAAGGCCAGGATGGTGAAGACCTTTGCTGAGCATCATCAGGAAGGATCCTACGGCCAAAGGCTTCGTCTGAGGAAGCTGCCAAATTGAGTCTGCAATGCTGGGTGAAGAGACTGAATCCTAGTGGAAAGGATGGAGTTCAAAGGAACTATATTGCTTATTTTCGTGACAGATGTGGTTTCCCTCTTGGCTCAAGACAACTAGCTCTGGTTGAGTAAGCCTTGATTACATCTAGGCAAAGAAATGCATGTGTTCTCCAGGTGCCTCCAGGCCAATGGATCAGACCCATCTCACCATATGGATCTTGATCCTGAGTTTTGTTAACATGTTTCCCTCCCAGGTAGCCTCTCTTCCCCTACTCCTTTTCCTTTTATTCTTCCTCAAAAGACCCTTATCACACTTCAGTCCTACCAAGGCCTGCCAAATTCCAGGTATATAGCTCAAAGCAGAGCTAAAGTTGTGTCAAAGCCATTCTTCAGAGCAGGCAGTGGAGGACAATAGAGCAGCATCCATCTGAAGCTGGGAGCTTGGTACTTTTGTAGTGATCAAAGGTAATCCCCGTCTCACGGCTCCTCTCCCAGGGCCTTCTGGCAGATGGTGGTAGCTACGAGAAAGACGTGTTTCAAAGAACAGGAAACATTCCTACATCATGACTGGCCCAAGGTTTCAGAGGTATATTCATAAAACCTTTCTAAATTATTAATTTCGGCCCCGAGATGAAACAATTTGGATGGCCTCGGATACTGTGCTGACAGCTAATAGAGAAACAGCTTAGATAGTTGAAAGGAAAGGAACACAGCTGGACTTCAAAGTACTTCTAACCACAGTCTGACACCGGACGGACCCTGAAGCTAAAATCTTTCTTCTAACCTATTAAAAAATACATCTGCATTACTGAGATTAGACACAGGGCATTTGGCAAGTCTGAGCGAATTCCTGGAACATTGCATGGAAACCAATGCCAGGATCAGTAATGTGCTGCGGTCACAGAGACACGGGGCTGCAAGGGACTTCAGGAGATCACACATGACAACCCAGCGTACGGAGGCAGGAACTATACACGCCACGCACACTCCTTCCTCCAGCAGTGGTTATCCAATGTCGTCTTTGAAAATTCTCCACCACCTCCACATAACTGCAGCTTGCTCCTGCACTTCAGCCATGCTCTGTGAGAAGCTTTCTCTCTTTTCCAACATAAATCAGCTTTGCTGAAAATTCAGTTTGTTTCTTCTTGTTTTCCCGTAGCAGCCATGCTGTTGCTGATTACACGATCGTTATTAATTTGCTTTTAAGAAAAAGGGTCTAAGGTCTATTACAGCAGTAGGATGAATCCCAAGCTGATGATTAATCATCCTGTCAGTTCCCAAAAGGACAAGTAGCCCTTAAGGAATGTCACAAACAGCAAATATATTTTCTCTTTTCTGGGCTGACCAGATAATTTAGATCTAATGTCAAAGCAGATCTTCTAAGGACATAAAACTGGATGAACTAGTCAGCCTAGAGGCAGGAAAAAAGAAAAAAATTAACTTGAAGAGCCAGAAATTTCCCAGAAAGCTGTCTGATTGGTTTACTGAGTTGCAGTCATTTATCAATTATACCTTTTAGTGGAAGCATAAGAAGTCTAAGTCTGAACCAGCTACATTATAGTATCACAAATGTATGGAAGATACTAATGCTTTCCCTAAATCTGAGAAATTTTTAACTTTGTTTTTTAGGTTCTAGCCCACTTATTTACATGCAGGAAGTCCAATTTCAAAATTATTCTACAATGCTCGTGCATCTGATTCCAGGTAAGTCCAAGCACCTCCCTATCTTTAACGCAGCCTTCCACATTATGCCCCCAGGAGGGAAGTGCTACGGTTACCATTTTGCTACGATTACCATTTTTCTTCCGAGGCAAGAACAATTGAGGTCACCCAGTAACCGGCAGTGTCCCAGAGTCTCAAGTCCCACGCAAGCCTAATCACTGGAAATATGATTTGGAGGAAGTAAGTCACTGTTAGAAAGCTGTCACAGCACGCTCAGATGGAACCAACAGAACACCAAGGAGCACAGACACATCACAAACCAAACATAAACAGCAAAGGCTGCCCATCAGTGAATATTTTGCAGGTTCCTGCAACGTGAGAGACTCTTCCCCATCAATTATTGCAGTTATTGCAATTATTGCTCCAGACTTTTTGGAGGGACTTGAAGAGAATCTCAGCTTTGAAAGAGAGCAAGTAAGTTGATTCCATACTAAATACACCGTTTTCATGGCGAACAACAAATTTCATCCCCTACAACCTTGTAATTGAACTGTATCATCGCTGCCAGCCAAGTTATCCTAAGCTCAATGCTGCCCTCAGCAGAGCCAACAAACTATTACAGGTAGGGTATGACCTTTGAACTGAACAACATTGCTGATTTACAGCTGGAAGTCCGTCTTCTCTGCTCCTCGCAGCTGTAATGACCAGGCAGAGATAAAAGTGGCTACTTAGAAACCACTTTATTTCACTTTCACAGAGTGCAGAGCACAGGGCCACCTCATCTCTTGACAGAGCTCGCCCACAGCTACGGTAGCTATACGCGCGCTTCCTCCAGCTACCGAGCAAGTGAGCGGTGACTCACCAAACGACCCGAGCGCCTACCAGCAAACCAAGCTACCAGGACTGCTGACTTTTCAGCAGAGATAACTTAAACAGGTCAACACATATTGTTTTAGAACCCGTATCTCATTTTAATTAAGACCAGACACTTCCACCTAGTTTCAAACCGTAATTACAGCCAAGCCTATTAGGGCAGATAACAGCATACTGCTCGACACGAGGTGTGGCCGGCGGTTCACCCTCCACCCACGCAGGGTATCTCGTGTACTTCCTCCTAGGGCCGTCCCCACTGCAGGGTTCAAGCAGTTGGTGGTTCATACCCAAGCGCGGGCAGCCAGGCTGCAAGGCCCAACTCTGCCCTCGCTAGCGATTCATTTACGTGTCACCCGTGCTAGGTGGGGGAGAGTCCTCTAGCCCGTGCTGCTCTCCAAACACACTGGGGGGACATACCTGTCCTCTGAGGGGAGATTTCTGCAGGGCCTGTGCACTACCATGGCAGGACTGTGCGCTGTTATAGCGGGAACTGTTAAACCAAAGAAAAAGCTGCCTACAAAGCCCTATCTGTACAGCCCCCGAAAACAGCTAGCCTGGGTTTAAAGCAACATGACGCTATCACACCTATTTTACAAAGGACGCTACTCAACCACTTGTACAGCAGCAGCCGAGTTCACTCTCAGCACCAAGAATTTTGAAAGATAATGGCCTTAAACATGTCTTGCGTGTTTCCTTAAAACCCCCAACCCAGACTACGCTGTACTGTCACTTTGAAACAAACCAGTGGTGTAAAGTCACAGGGACTCCCTGGCTGTACTTGCACTCACTTCCCAGGCTCCAAGTGGGAAGAGGAAGCAGCTTGCGTAATTACACCGAGTGCCACAAGGAATCGGCAATATTATTGCTCAATTATGACTTCTTTTAAACCGCATGAGAAATCAGGCTCAGACAATGATCAACCCACTCGTTACATCTCGAAGCAGACTGGTCCTAACGTGTCAGCTACCAGACTCACTGACACTAGTCAGAACAGGGCACACTTCACCCCCAGCCCCCCGGCAAGGTTAAGGGAAGCACACATTTCATCCAAGATCACCTAGAAGGGGATTCTGCCCTTCTGCTTTGTCATTTTCCTCTCGAGATGGAAACTACTCCTCCGCCTCAGTGAAGGAAGTGTGAGCAGGAAGAAGAAACCTACCTTCAAGATAAGGCTAACGCTGTTTTAGCTGGAGGAGGGGTGGCAAGTATGCTAGGTGGTGTTACCGGTTGACACATCACTGAGGACTGAAGGTACTAACGTAGCAAGTTTTCCTAAAGCTTAATGCACATTTTACATTAACACATGGCTTCAGTTACAAATGCAATATTAAACGTCAGCACCAAGACTGCAAGTTCTGAGGAAAATGCACTTTTTGTTAGAGGGCCCAGATGACAACCATCGACTTAGCAAACTCAAGGCTTTTACTGAGCATTTAAGATAATTGTTATCAAGTTGCTTTGGGTACTCTTAGCTGGAAGGTTTTCTAGAAAAATCTTCTGCTTCTCCCGAGGCAGAGCTCCAAGAGCGCTTACTTTGCTAGTGTGATGGAAAGATGCCAGTTCTGGATTACTGTGGTGGAGAGCAGCTACAGAGACATTGTAAGATGATGTCAGGACCCGTAGCCTTCACACACACACAAAAGCCCATATGAAAAATACGAACATTAAAGACTTGGACAAGACAAACACAGATACTTCTTTTGAACAAAGCTTCATCATACAGGCCTGTGAGGAGAGGCACCGTCGCTGCTTTGAACAGGCGCCCCAGCTCACAGAGGAGTCCCTGCCTTGCACAGGAAGATAACGCACAGCCCTCCTCTCTACTCAGAGCACCCGAGACTGCGAGCTTTATGCCCAGCCTGGGCACAGTTGTACACCCTGTTTCCCCAAGCCAGAAGGAGTCATTCATGACAATTCAGACATCGTTACTATGTTTAGAATAACCTCAAAAAAACCCCAAACACCAAACAAACAAAAAACCCAAAAAGGCAGCTTGCCAGTCCAGCCCACTTTAGAAGAAGAAATTGAACACAGACTAGTCACCCCAGTTTGGTAATACAGGTATCTATTTTATTAAAAAAGTTACAAACAGGTGGACTGTAGGGTTGTCTTACAAAATGACAAGAATGAATTCTACTGGAAAAAACTTTTTACAAAGCATTATAGGTAATTGTTCCATTTTTGCACTTGTTATTCCAGATTTCACCTATCACTGATAAAGATACAGTACATTAGATACATGATGTTAGGTTACATTTTTATTTGTAGAGCCCTACTGCAGTGATTTGAACAACTCCTAAACAGATGCCATAGTAAAGACAATACATATTGCATTTATTATTAGCCTCTTACTCTAATAAGCAACTTCACATGCAATCTATTGAGGAAGCCTAAAATAACTTTTGGTCCCTTTTTCCCCCCAAAGTGTGCTGAAGAAACCATCTCTCATTTTCCCAGTCCTGTCACTCTAAGCTAGTTCAAGTTTTTAAAGGTTTTTTTTTTCTTTTTTTTTTTTTTTTTGCGCTGAGGTCAATGAAAATGAACACTGGTTTGATAACTACCCATAGGAATGAACCACTGATTAATATTAACCAACTTTTTCCCCCCTTAGACAAAGGAAAACTAAGATCTTTATGAATTACTTTTATTTCCTATTACTTCCTTACAACCTACAAAAAAGATCAACAACCACCACTTAAAAAAAAATCTACTATGAATACAAGGTTTGGTTTAATTCTGATATTAAAGTGCAAACCTAAGTATTAGCCTCAGCCTGTTTATAAAGTTTGTACAAACGGGGGGGGGGGGAATTTCAAGTTACCCCACAGGAAAAGAAAATCAGGTGTTTCGATACCCAAGCAGAAAACCTGGTGTCCTCTTCTTTTAAGGATTCAAATTCAACACTGAATGTAGACTCAGAACCTTTATTTCTGCTAACACTGTAAAGTCAGCCTGCATTATTACCAATAAAACACATTAATGTTGAGATACTGTACCGGTGATCTTTTATTGTTTTAAATGCCATCATCCACAATACAATTCGTGAGTTTTAAACTGCTTAACCTCATATATCCATCACTGCTTTTACTGGAGCTTTTCTCAAAGTTATTTAGCTATTACAGGGAAAGAATGTACATTTCTAGAAGCATGTTCAAATGACTAAAGCTGGGCTCCTAAAAACCTAGAACTTTGGTGCAGTAGGTGAGCTGCAGTTATTAAATTTCTGCAAAAAAAATTACACTTTTAAACCACTGCTAGAAAGAGCTCTCATGTATGCAACATGTTAATAAAACTGAACAAAAAGATTTCATCTGTTCTTTGTACATTTTCATTCTGCTCTTTATACCTGTGTTACTGTTAAAATTTTCAAGTATTCAGAGAAAATGTTGATCAGGTAAACAGTAAGGAAGGCAATGGCTGTTCAAAGCACGCTTGCAGTTAGTATCACTGAAACCTGGTGCTTTTCCCCTTGTTACACCAACTTGTCTCTAATATTAAACTTGTTTATTGGGAAAAAAAAAACAAACTAAGAAGCAATTTGTGACAGTGCAAGAAAAACTTTAACAAATATTGCTTTAAAATATTATTCAGAAAGACAAATATTAGGAACTATAAAATGTAAAGTGATCTTATTTGCATTAGATTTACATGTGCAGAGGTCTACTAGATGTCTCTTAATGTGCCAGGCAAAGCTGAGCTGACTGACTAGGCATACAGCCCATTCTGAAGGATACATTATCCCTTTTCAAAGGCATAAAGAAGCTATTTGTAAACAAGCAAGTTTAGAAACTCAGTAGAAGGAAAAGTGTGCTGCCATTTTTCAATGCTACAATTGTCATTTTTGATTAAATGAGTTTAAGAAACCCATGATTGCAAGAAAAGAAACATCAGCTGGAGACTTTACATCCCATTCCAAGTAATCCCTATCGTCAAATCGGACCAGTTACAAACACAGTATCACAGCTGCATTTGCCAAGAAAAGGGATACTACATCCATACAACAGAGGTGCCTTCAGTATCTTTTCATGACACTGTCACACGTAAACAAAAAGTCTCAAAGAATGACCAACTACATTGTAGGAGAAAACTTTGCAAATAGAAATAAGCACTGATGCGAGGTAATATACAGAAGTAACCATTTGTTTAAGGCTCAATTTATTCTCCATTAAAACTCTCTTCTTTTAAAAGGCATTGAGTAGGTAATACTGAGTTTAAGTATTTAATAAATACAAGTTCAGAAATTGATTAAAGAAATCAATTAAAATATTAAAAATGAACTCTTGCATATTAGCCATTATATGAACTTAGAAAGCTATAAAAGGACTGATAGATAAAGAACAGATTTTTAAACTTATGGTAAACATGCTAAGCATTCTGATTAAGGTGTGTGGATCCTGGAGGCCACCAACCTTATGCACTTAGATGTATGGCAATGTGCTGTAATAGAGACAGGTTTACCAAGGCTCAGCTCTGCAACCTGGGCTGAAAGTTCTCCAAAGCAGCATCTGTGCAAGTTTCCTCTGAGTTTTATCTGCAATTTAAACAAATGAAACTAATGAAAGCCATATTCAACACACATGCACAGTGAACTCAGCTACTCCCACAGTGCGGAACAGCTAGTTTTCCACACTGAGCTCCAAAGCACTGCTTTATACAGTGGCATTCTTGAAGTTCTCCTCCTCTGATGCTGGTAATAGAAGAGGCAAGCAGGTAACAACTTATTGCTATGAACTTTCTAACAGCTGCCCCTGTGGGATACTAAATTGCTTCTAAAGATCTGAAACAGCTAGGAAATTTAAGTTCTCCTGTACAGAGATACATACACTAGGCTTTGCATCGGTGGTGAGAAGGCACTACATCACCCAGTAACATGGAGCAACGGCATTTTGCACAAGTTCTGGGAACAGGCAGATGAGCCAACTAATTCAGTTTTGACACCTGAGTTCTCAGCATTCAGATCCTCTAAATTACTACCAAAAAAAACCCTTAGTATTCATCAGACTTAGCCTCAGCAGGGACAGAACTGTATGCCACTGTTCTCAATCAAGCACACAAATGTAAGTAGTGTTACCAATGTGACCAATACATCTTTGTATTTCTGATAACTTGCTTGCACTTCACAAGAATCGTCTGCAGAGATATCCTAAAAGCCTCAGTCAAAGCTCAAAGTCTGTAGAAACCTGTCCTTCATATGCACATGCACGTACTTCACTGAAGCTTGATGCTTGGCTTTTCTGGGATTTTGGTCAGTCTTCTCTATTCTTGAAGTCATTTCTTCGTAGGAGTCAGGACCTTATATTTCCTACGGTACCGTTTCTTTTCAGCTGTTGATTTGCTCTCAATTAACAGTCTGTCATGACAGAGTGCTCTGACATAGTCAGGGCTCCCCTTCTTGCCTAACGGACTGGTCACCCCCAATATTCAGGGGCAGTACTCCTGTACTGACAGGAGCAAACAGCCAGGTTTTGCTTGCTTGCTTGTTTGTTTTCCAACTGACAGTAATTCTCATCCAGTCTGGTGAGCATGTGTCCCCCCACACACTGTTGCTGGTCCACGAGTTTTAGATGGGGAGGGTCCCTGTACTGTCAAAACAGCAAACAAACATTTAGCTTTTAATGGGGATGGATTAGACCTCCTTAACAGGTGTTTCATCTTTGCTTAGAGCACAGGAGAGGCAAACCATTTACAGTGCAGCTCCTCATCCTACCAGAGTTAGTTCTATCCCAGAACTTCACCTAAATCCAGCATCCAGCGCTGTGGCCAGCAAAGAATTGCTGGGGATAGTAAGAACAGAGAAAGCAAGTAACGGCATTTTTTTCCACGTGCCCTTTCAGCATCCTTGTATTTGCAGGTTAGGGACCTTCCAATTCAGATTTGTCATCTTTCCATTTAACTTGTGCTTAGTTACTACAATTAGCACCATATAGTACCTCATCTGGCTTCACTTGCCCATGAAATTTCTATAGCACACTCTATTCTCTTCTGCGAGCAGGCAGGAGAGAGGGGGATGTTAGACAATCTAGTAGGATAAATTTCTGTGGTGCATAGCCACACAGACCAGAAGACAGTATACTTTCAGTTTTTATCCATAGAGCAGAGTACTCTTCTGTCAGCACTTGCTAATATCAGTTACTCATGAATGGAGGGGACAGAAATCACTAATCAGCATCAGTCTTTCACCCCAATATTAAGGTGTTCCCAATCCGATTAGTACCTCTACAGAAAACCTTTAATGCACCAGCGCTGTAACAGGTGCTATATTTTAAAGAAGATTTAAAATACAAACCACTGTCATACTGAAAATTCAAGAGAAATACTAGAGCAAGGAACAGAAAGCAGCTACTGGAAATCTTACATCTCTGAATGCAGTAATTAGATGACAGAAGACCACTGCAGAAGCAGGAAAGGGGAGGGGGGGAAAACAGGATGCAAGAACAACGCACATTTTTCAAAGGCACTATGGGTTATCCTGATTATGTAGTTATGGTCCATCCTTCATTTCACCCAAGGCAGCTGACTGGAACAGTAATTTAAGCGAGTGCTACTCAAAAATGTCATGAAAGAACCTAAACAACATCATACTTGACAGATAGGCTGAGGTATCGGTACCAAAAAGAGGTAAGTGGTACCTACTAGTTAAAACTGACACTGAAACAGCCTTAGATAAAACCAGGTCCAGCATATAATCCACCCCCGACCCCTCCCATTGGTTTCTCCATCAGAACTGTAGAGACACAAACTTTTTCTACGTACTTCATTCTGAACTAACTGATCTAGACCTAAGACTCATCCTGGACACAGACAGGTCACAGAACTCAGAGATGATGAAGATTATGCTAGGACAGAGCTATAGTTCAAGCCCACTTCCTACACACAGGTTTTCAGACAGCTGGTTCCACTTCCTCAGTTTCACTTTACCTAGGAGGGATCACTGCTAAAGCAGATGTTTGAGAAGCAGCAATTGTTCCCTGGATCACAGATAAGCAGAAGAATTACAAAGCTGATTACAGCTATCACAAGACACCATCAGCAGCTCTCCGACATTAGAGCATATCAGACAGAAATTAGCAGGCAGCAAAGGCTTATCATAAAGTTAATGAGATCCCACACCTACTCAAAGAACAAGGACAGAGTGGGAACCTGGAAGAAGAAAATATCCCAAAAGTGTCAGGCTGAAATGAAAGATACGGAGCACGAAGCCTGTGAAGAGCCAGGACGAGTAATAAGAAAAGAGGATTCCAGACACGGTGAGATCTGGACTGAATAGGAAGCTGCTTCAGAAGGAAAGACTTACTTGTTTGGCACAGGTGACGAGACTACATTGGGCCGAAGCAGCATCTCCTAGAAGCAAGAAAGTATTTTGCTGCTAGAGGCTTGATGTGACACTATGAGCTAGGCAGAATGAAGGAGAGGAAATCTGTATTACAAAAGCTTAGGCTCCTCTATCTCAAGAGATTACAAAAACATAAGAATACAGATGTTTCTTCTGAAGCAAGAATATGCTTAGGAAACTCATCAAATCTAGGCGTAAGTTATGATTCAAAGGAAAAACATACGGCCCCACCCCCTGCCTCAATTTCAGCTTTAAGATTAAACTTGATATTTAATGCTAAATCCAGAAGCCGCCAGGTTACAAAGAAGCCTCCCTTAGAAGTAACCAATTCTGGAGGTATAGATTTCACGGATAAAAGGCCTGATTTTGTCAGAGTTGAAGACAGCAACCTGCCCAAGACGAACCACTAGTAACTTAGGGAACTGCCATAACCTTTGGCACGGTACTTCAAGTCCACATGCTCTTATTTGTGAAGCTGCCTTAGAAATAGCTGAAACATTGCTTTACTATACGCGATTCAAGATATTAACCCTGCAAGCACTCCGTTAAAAAGCAGTAATTCCTTTGATTTACTCCTTCCTATAACCCTTAAAGGCTCTGCATGTGTTAGGGATTAGCATATAAGGAAAGACTATTTGTATTTTTCTCTGTTCCAATACAAGCAGTTTGCTCGCCTTTCAGCAAGCAAATCTTGAACTTACACACACCTCTTACATGGTGACAGCAGCCTTTCGTTATTTCACAGAACTGGAGATAAAAACATCATGTATTATCTTTAGTATGACTGCGCTAGGGTCATGAGTAGCTAAAATTTTACATTCACAAAGCACTTGATAACAATCTCAAAGACAAGCTTTGAGACTTAACTCTCTGACCTTGCACTCAAGATTGAAGAGGATACATAGTCCAAAGCTTCCAGTAATAACCCATTTTCCCTCTTGTCACTCAGACACAAAAAGCTCCTTTGACTCAAGCAAGAGTTACTAACATGGCAGTCAGAGCCTAAGCGTCAATCAGTGCAGCTGTCAAGGGGGGCAGTTCTTTCCCCTCAATTTTCATGTCCTCCCTCATCCCTGCACTTGCCCTCAGAGATCCCATTGAGTTGTTTGCCAAGACAGGTCCAACAGACAACTGAAAGTCTGATGGACCAGCTGGCTGAACGCAGAATGTACCAATGGTGTAGAAGAGCCCTTCCCAGTAACATGGATTCAAGCTGATGGTGAAGCCAGACCTGCAAGGGCTACGAGGAAAAACAAGAGCAGGGGGAGTCCAGAACCACCTCGCACAGGAATGACAGCGCTGCTGCGTGCAGGGGAGGAGAAGATCCATCTACACAATCAGGTGAAAAAGGTATTGAAAAAGACCATGTGCGTGAAGGGCCAAGAGCAGCTGTTCTTGTGGAAAAAAAATTAAAATCAAAGCAATACCCGAGACAGGGGAAGCTTTATAGAGGCCCCTCTGAACACTGCACTCTTGCCACACCTCTTATGAGTCACTGGGAAAGGAAAGAGTTCTGCATTGGGAAGCCATTTTATTGTGTGTTCTCTGCTCTGGAGATTCGAGATGAAGAGCACTTTGCACATGTCCTTGACTAGCACATGTGGGCTTCAAGCCACTCCTCACAACTCAGGGTGGTTCTCTTTTAAACTTATTCTACTGATAGGGCAGAAACGTACCCTAAGTACATTCAGTTTCTGTACCACAGAATTTATTTTATTTTTTTTTTTTAAACAAGTTCAAAGTCTTCTCAGCAAAACTACTGGGAAACTTGGTCACAATAATCCCATTTAACTCCAAGGTAATTCCATCATTTGAAAACAATTCAGATACCAACTACAATCAATAACGAAACCCGCTGCAACATCACAAAACATTATTAAGGATAATGTAATGTCAAATACAGCACTGACAGTCCAAATAGGTGCAGATGAGATCATACACTTTGTCTCATTGTAAAATTACTGCAAGTAAATGCAATGTTCCCTGACTAACCCTACTGAAGTAACACAAGAAGTCCATTTGACTCAAGTAATCACGTGCAACCAAATGCACAAGCTTCCATCTGTTTCGGAGGAAGGCTACCTCCAGGTTAGGGAGTCTGAAATTTAGTAGTCTGTCACACTTTATCTGCTTACTTAAACGGCATGCTTATGCACCTCAATTAGTTATGACTGTTCCACCAACCTGCTCTGTATGGCCATGATTGAGGTTTTTCTTAATTTCTCTCACTGGACGATGCAAGTTGTACAACACTGATCTTGTTTTTCAGGCAGGGAGGCATAGTTCATTTGCCTGACGATCTCAGCAAACAGTTCATCCACCATTGTTTTGCTCTTGGCTGATGTCTCCATGAAGGGACAGCCCCACTCCTGAGCCAGGGCTCTGCCTTCTGCAGATAAGACCTCCCTCTCCGACTCCAGATCCACTTTATTCCCCACCAGGATCAGAGGAACTTTCTCGTATCTCTTCACCCGGACAATCTGGTCCCTCATCGGCTTGATGTCCTGATCAAACAATCCAACCGGTTAGTACGCGTAAGTGATCAGATGAAATTGCTATACAACCACTACAGAAGCACATTTTAATAACCCTCACGTGCAACTAAACGTTCAAAATACATCAGAAGACTTCTTAAATTCATACTCATGCGGATCTAGAACTCAGAGAAAGTGTACTCCCCATCTTTAATAAAAGTTATTTCTTATTTTATATAAATGCATACACATTTTATAAAATGTATGCGTATATACAGGCAGAAAGTGACTGTGTGCTCTGAGAGAGACTTTTGGTTCAGCTAGAGGAAGACACAGTACAGCTGCTCTGAAAGTTGATTTCAGTTTTCTGAAAAAACTGTCTCAAGTCTAACGACCTGTAACATTAGCAGTAGCATGCCATTACACAATCATTTAGGAAGCTTGCGTTTAGTTCACAGCTTGAGAAGGCTCGTAATTTAAATAAAGTCTTCTCACTTCTGCAATGTTTAGAATAATTCATTGTGAACACATTTAATCACATGTAAGTAACCAAATTAGATGCTGTAAAGAGATTTTATTACCTAGAGATGCATTTATTCAAGTCTGAGTGAACATCGGGAGTTTACACTTGAAAGCCTGAGTCAGCCTCCTCTGCCCCCTGAGTGTTTTAAGTTACTATCAGTACTACTGAGCTCTACAAATTCTTGCATAGTTCTGAGACAAAGCAATTTAAGCGTTTGAAGTTACCGCTGTGTAAAAGAACTGCAGAGAGTGGTTTACACCTACAGGCTTCAGAGTAAACACGCTACAGACAGACAAGAACAATTAAATACTAACAGGGTGGATTACTAACTGTATGTCCGTTCCTTGAATAATGGGGACTCACTGGTCCCCAAAATAAGCGAAAATGAGGGGAGAAGCATTCCAATGTCATTGCTGTTGTCTTCCAAAGAAAGTATGTCTTCAGCTTGTACTCGGGCTATTTCGAGGCCTCTGCTAAGATAAAGTTTAGCCTTCAGCAGAAGCAAACATTCTGCTTCAGTGGGGGTGTGCAGGGTTCTGCCAAGCAGCTGGAATACACCCAGCTCAGCAACTGAAGCCAACGTAGTTGCAAATCCCTGCACTGCATGCAGTGCTGCTAAATCCACTTATTCCCCACAAATAAAGCCTCATTTCTAGAGGCAGCTTAGCCCAGTTACTGGCTGAGATATTTGCATTTTTTGAAGAGTTTTAGTAGTAGAAATGAAATCCGGACCCACAAATTATCACATATGGCTTGCTTCTCCTCTCCAGTACACCACCTACACTGTGAAAGCATCGAGCTTATGCTGGACAGGAATATATTTTGGGGGGAGGGGGCGGAAAATAGCAGCTTACTTAACAAGTCACAACTGCAGAACAATAAGACTCTCTTCAAGACCAACTGAAGAAACAGACCTTTTAAGAAGGGAGGGGGGGCAGGGAAAGGAAGTCTCAATTTTAATATCGAGTGATTTCTTCATAAAAGGGGATTACCAAAAGATTTCTGTTGGGGAAGTGGGCCATTGTTCTCCCACACTGTGTGGGATTTAACAGCGCTGGCACCCTGATAAGTACCTGCAAGGCAAGCAGTTTTCCATCAGGAAGCAGGGCCGGTAAATGCACTTTCAAGCAGGGCATTTTCACCTCTGCCCCTTCGGAGATAAAGAGCTTATACGCACACATGGCTAACCCTAAAACTTCCTCCTCGACTCAGCGCCTTCCCCAGGGCAGGAACGGCTGCGGCCGAGGAGGGGACGCCGGGGCCAGCCGCCTCCCCGCCCCACCGAGCTGCCGCCCCCGCCCAGGGCCCGGGCGAGGTTACCTGGAAGGACTGCTGGTTGACCAGGCTGTAGACGAGGATGAAGCCCTGACCGTTTTTGATGTAGAGATCGCGCATGGAGGCGAACTGCTCGGTACCCGCCGTGTCGAGGATCTCCAGCACCGAAGGGGACGAGTCC
>NW_008796175.1:1451423-1456716 GCF_000699145.1 Aptenodytes forsteri | reverse complement strand
GTCCTGCCGCCGGCCGCCTGCTGCGAGGCCGAGCTGCTCCCGGGCTCCGGCCTCACCGGGGCCTTATTGGAGCCTTCCTGCATAGAAATCCTCCATAATCACGGCAACGGCTCCAGAAAAAAGCCATTTCCTCGCGGAGCGCGGCGGCCGACTCTCGCTCAGCCGTTACCCCGAGCAGAACTCGCCCCCGAGCGCCCTGCCGGGGAGCGGAGTGCCGGGTTTGCCAAGGCGGAGGGAGGGCTGGTGGTGCGGCCCTGCGGGGTGAGGGAGGCGGCCTGCGGCACGGGCAGTGCCGCCGACGGGTGGGGAGGGAGAGTACACCCTCACCGTGATTTTACGTGCCTGAAAGCGGGCTGTGGGTAAAGCGGGCTTACGAAGGCTTTTACCTCTGCGTTCAAGCTTTGTCCTGTACCCTTGGACCTTCCCGGCTGCAGCAAAAGGCAGCAGATCTCTCAGCTTGGCTGTCGTGTACTTTCGCAGAGGTTTTGCTTTTCCGTCCCGCTTGCGTTCCCTCGGAGCCCTTTGCGTGAAAAGCCTCCCAGAACCGGCGCTAACTCTTCCCAACAATAAACTAGTGTGCGGTGGCTCCGGGACGGCCGGTAGCTCGGGCGGCTTCATCACTCCTGCCGGCCGACAGCAGGTGTCAGCAAGGGACCGAACACGGGAGCAGAAGCCGCCAAGCTGCCGGGATGACCTCCGGGGGGGCGGCGGCTGCCGTGCTCGGCGTCGCAGCCCACCCAGATGCGTCCCCGGGCGCTTGTGGAATTGGCCCTGGCGTTTCCCCATCAATGAATTTCCCCCGTTGTTAAGAGGAAGTAACTAAAAAGACTAAACAGCTGTTTTCTTTCTGAAATAAAATCCCTCGGTCACTTCAGACCTGGCTCGATCGTTTGCACAAAGCATTCCCACCCGTAGGAGAAGCTGCCCTCTAATATAACCCGTCTTGTTTCTGGGCACTGGACTGCCGCTTCTCACGGTCTGCAGAATTTCAGCAGAGGCGTGGGAGATGCAGGATTTGTCCCTTTCCTCTGTGCGTCACCTGTTTGATTGAAAGTCTGAGGGCAGACGCTGCTGTCTATCCGTGTGGTGTCCATCCCGCACTTCCAGCGGGCCCTAGAGAGGTGCCTGGTCAAGGCTAAGCGTCTTCCAAAGGTGCAGGTAAGGTCCTGTAGAGGTGGCTCTGCCTGTGGCTGTTTTCGCAAATAGCATTATTTTATTCACTTTCTTTCCATAAAGACAGTATGTATGTCCATTATGGGGAGAGCTCAGTGAGGACTTTTAGCCACCAGAACAAATCTTACGTAAGTTGCACCGCATTTGAGTCACTCTTCATTACACGCAAGTAATAACCTTTGCCATTGCCTCCAAAACTGTTTTGTCAAGGGACTTGCTGGCATGAGATGGACGTGCCTGGATGGAAGATGCTCATGTGGCTGGTGAATCAGCTCGAAAATGTAAAAAGGTGAGCATTAAAACAGGCTGCCTCCTACTTCAACCCTATTATAAATCATGAGTACTTACAAAGTACCTAATGCACTCAAGGTGCTCAGGGTGAAGGAAAGATGCAGTCGCTCGCAGAGGAGCTTCCCATCTAATTTTAACCGTGAGGCAATCCGGGACGGTGACAAATGGGGGGGAGGGAGAAAAGGGGCAAGGGAGGATGAGGGTGACAATAATGAGATTACACAGTCACTTAGGTTCGTTATGTGCACGTCTTTGTGGCTCTGCTGGTCCATTATGTTTGCGATGGGTGGAGGAATGACTAAGGGGGAGGAATCGGGGCAAAGAGCACAGCGATGGGGCAAGCGGAAGAAAAAACAAATACATTTTTTGTGCAATTTGACTTAACCAGTGATGCCTCACTCCTGGGCTGAGTGGACAGCCCGAGGGGTGGGTGTGGGATTGGGAACCTGGATTCTTTTTCCTCTGGGTCCTTGGTGT
Source organism: Aptenodytes forsteri (assembly GCF_000699145.1). Classification (NCBI taxonomy): domain Eukaryota; kingdom Metazoa; phylum Chordata; class Aves; order Sphenisciformes; family Spheniscidae; genus Aptenodytes; species Aptenodytes forsteri. The sequence continues at coordinate 1,454,775 of NW_008796175.1, read as the reverse complement.
TTAATCAGTATCGGTTTGGATTCCTGGAGATTGATTTTCCAACTCACAGCACTTTATATCTGGCCTCACATGTCTACAGCTGAAGAAAAAAAAAAAAGGCTGATCTCAAAGTGCACCCGACTGTTCATTAGCCTTAAGGCGAGTCGTTCCCTTCATTAAAGAGTTTGTGCAGGTATTTCACCGCCTCATACGCTACCACGTACTTGGAGCCACAGAAATAGCTGGTGATGTAAAAGGTTTTGAAACTCCGGATGGGAATAGCTGCTTCTGCCATAAATGGCCAAGCCCTGAGCCAGCCACGCAGGGCTGCTGCTGATAACCGCCGCTCTGCCGCTCCCTTGCTATCACCACCTCCCTACAGGTGAGGTGCGGCACATCCCCGGTCAAAGGCCTGATTTAATCTCTGCTGCCACTTTCTCCCCGGCTCCTGCCAAGGAGAAAGGCGCAGGGCTCGGCCCTCGGCGCTGCCCCAGGAGGGTTTGCCTTCTCTCAGCAAAACAAACCTCCCGAATGAACATCTGGGCAAGATTTGATTGCTGCCAGAGCAGCTCTGTGCTCTTGATGGACTCAGCTGCTCTATGCCATGCCCACAGCCAGCAACAATAAAGCAGGCTCTTATTAAATTAACCTGCTAAGACACAGATCCTGCAGGGATGTTCGGGGAACAGACAGATGGCACAAGCAGTGGCCAGGAATAATTGCAATCCCCATCTCACCAACGTGAGAGACGGATCCTGCCCGGTGCTGTGTCCAGCAGGGAGGCAGGAGGGAGGGCAGGCAGCGCCCTGTCCTGCAGAGCCAGCCCCGAGAGGTGGCAGAGGAGCATCCCCAAGCTCTGGAGGGAGTGAGGAGTCTGGAGCATCTACTACAGATGCCAGCGTGGGACTGCACCACCTCCCCACCTCAGCCACGGTGCGGATGCTGCCCGGCTGCTGCCACTGCCTCTTGCAGGCTGTCCACGCTGTAATTATCGACCAGCTCGCTGCTGTGACTCACTGGGTCTGCCCGAGCTATAAACCAGGCTCTTCTCTGCCAGGAAGCCTGCAGCAGACTGCCGAGCGAAGGCGGCTGGGTGGATAGGCAGCAGGGATAGCCTGGATTTCACCTAAGTTACCATCTAGCTGGGCACGTCATTTGCATAAATACACGCAAAACCAGCTTAAGACCTAGTGTCGTTTCTCTGCCTCTTCCAGCGGTTTTGCTAATCCACTTACTGTGCCTTATGGTGTTCAGCACGTAAGCTGCAGGCCAGGGACTGGCTCTTTGGGGCTCGTACAGCTGCCTGAGCACTGGAGGCTGCTCCCACATGCGGCTCTTTCGAGGAGGTCCTGTCGTACCGATGGCGTAACCGTCATGACAGCTTTCAATTTCAACTCCATCAGATTACAGTGAAATATGTCTTAGGGGTTGGATGTGGTCACCTGGCCCAGACTCCTAATGCTGGGGCTGTTTCAGGCAGTATGACCTGCAGAGATACTTTTCTTCTTCGCCAGCTTTTCCTGCCAGCATAGAGATGACTCGGCGGCAAATTCTGAGAACCCTTCTCAGAAATTTCTTATTGTCTGTCATCCGTCAGCTTTTAGCCATTACTTCAGTGGCAACAAAAGGCATGTTGGCACTTAAAAAAAGGTAAAGGACATTCTCCAGTGCAATTATTGATTCTGGGGCAGAAATGGGGCTGCACTGAATTATAGTTGATACAACAAGGAGGTTATTGGAATTTCTGGGAGGAGAAGCATCTCTCTTTGGTCCCCAGGCATGGTACCAGATCACCAACCATTTAGAAAAGCTTGGTCCAGGAGCTGGTTGTTGCTGACGAGCAGCACTGCAGGGGAAGATGCTGTTGCTACACCCTGCCACGCTCACAGCCTGCAGCCTCTCACCTCCGCACCAGCCCTCTGTCCTGGTTATCCCCTCTAATGCTGCATCTCCTGCCTGCAAGACCAGCATCCTGCGCCAGGGCCAGCAAGTGGGTCTCTGGGTGGTGACGAGTCACCGCTCTGTGCGAGGAATGCTGGTGGTGCAGGAAGCATGCTGGTTTCATGGGTCGCTCCTCTTCCTATTGTCTCCAGCCGTCAAGCTATCTCCTCATTGCCCTTCACGGTCCGAGCTAATATAATCCGTACCACAGTGCCTGGGAAACACCTCCAGGTATCGCTCACCATATCCGTGTTGGGCTCGTGCCGAGCCGCAGCTCCGTGGCTCCCAAAAAGTGGCCCCTCCTCCACATGCACGACATGATGCCAGCATGGTACGCTCTCCTTGGGTACCAGCTTCCATGAATTTCTGCAAGCCTGAGGGGACAGGGCTGTCCTCAAGCTTTCCTGTGTCAAATCACCAACACATGTGACAGCCTCTCCCTAGAAATATATATACATACATATTTCAAAGTTTCTGGCCAACATTGTAGTAGAGTAAAACTGAAAATACAGCTCCTTAAGGCTCAAAAGCCAGAAGGCAACAGCGTACACATAAACCAAACTTGTTGCCTTAAACCCCAAGTGAAAAGAAAGGAGGGTGGAAGGTAAATACACTGTCAAGATATATTTTTAAGATTTGTGAAAATAAAGTAATTTTAAACTGATGTCTAACAGAAGAGTTCCCATTCGCTTTTAAAATTTCATGGGGTTTCCTTTTTTTATTACATTCCTGCGGTACTTGCAATTCAAATGCTACAGAAATGTGCAAACTTGTGCATGAAATGTGCTAGCAAAATGAAGCAGCCAACAATTAATTAGAGTGAGACTCTCTGCTTCATTCCCATTGCAGAGAGAGAGAAAATGTAAAATTCAGCCCAAATAGGGTATTGAGAAAATACTTTAATATGATGTTGATCTTAATAAGCAAAAACATTTCTGTCTTCTTTTTAATAAATTACTTTTCACTTGACAATTTCCTCCTAGCAAAGTGACAAGTATTATCCCGAATCGTTAATTCCTCCGTGCAGACTCCAGCGCTGAGCTCATTAAAGCGTGCTGAATCCCTGGGCAGGAGCTGCCAGGTTGTGCTCCCGTCCAGCGCAGGATGACCTGAGACCATTAAAACTGCTGCGCAGTCTCATCTCCAGCCCTGGGACAGGCGGTGTCACCGAGGCAGCCGAGCGCCTCGCCTTGCCAGCAGGACCTGGATGCCTTGGTTTGGTGACAGGGGGACATGTCGTGGTTTAACCTCAGCTGGCAACTGAGCACCACAGCCGCTCGCTCACTCCGCCCCCCGGTGGGATGGGGGAGAGAATCGGAAGAGTGAAAGTGAGAAAACTTGTGGGTTGAGATAAAAACAGTTTAATAATTGAAATAAAATATACTACTACTACTACTATTACTACTACTACTACTACTACTACTACTACTAC
>NW_008796175.1:1378306-1451204 GCF_000699145.1 Aptenodytes forsteri | reverse complement strand
GTCCTGGCTGTGCCCCCTCCCGGCTTCTTGTGCCCCTCCAGCCTTCTCAGTCGGTAGAGCATGGGAAGCTGAAAAGTCCTTGGCTGGTGTAAGCATTACCTAGCAACAACTAAAACATCTGTGTGTTATCAACATTGTTCTCCTCCTAAATCCAAAACACAGCACTGTACCAGCTACTGGGAAGGAAATTAACTCTATCCCTGCCGAAACCAGGACAGGACATTTCTGCTGAAATACTGGTGCCTATATCCCTGGGCAAGCCAGAGCACCCCTCCTGCTCAGGACGGGATGCACACACACACGAAAACCGGGTCCTGGCAGCACTCATGGCACATGGGAGCTATGTTTCCCACGTGGGCAATGCCACTGTCACCAACTGCTGTGGGGTGGCACATCTGCATGGCATTGCCTTGCTCGCCCACTGACAGCAGTCGCTTTCCCACCCATGGCTTTTCCCCAGCCACAGCTGAGGACAGACATACACGGCAAAGTCACCGGAGAGTCCATGTGCCAGGCACACATCCCCACATGGCGTGCTGCACGTGGCTCTCCTGAGGGTGGAGGCAGGTCATGGGCCGAGATGCTTCTGGAGGAGATCAACCTGAGGCCGGAGGAAAAGGCTTTCCAGACAAGTGCATTAGCAGACCTGCGAGCAATGGCCAGCCAGGCAGAGCTTCTCCCCAGACTGCATTTGCAAAAAGCTAACAAAACTGTCTGCAAAACGAGAACACGGCGAGCTCGTTATGAGTCGCTTTATGAGCGTTCTTGGCAAGGGAGGCCGACAGCGCAAAGCTGCATGTTGTCCATGCCAGAGCCTGTCAGCTCCCCTGGAAATGACACCTGACCGCTTGGAGGCAATCCAGGCACCAGCGAGGGTCTTCGCAACACCTCGGAAAGCTGCAGCCTGGATAACATGTGGCATCCATCATCGTCATCCAAGGGAGCCAAACCAGCAGACCTCAGAGGCCGGCTGCTCCAGAAGCCTGGCACGGGAGCCGAGGGGTTAAAGTGCTCGGCCGGGGAAGGTCCTTGGAGGAGAAAAGCACCAAAACTGCTTAATTAGAGTATTCAAATTGGATGGGGTTGCAAAGCAGTTAATTTCTTAACTTGAAAAAAACCAGAATTAATATTTTCCAGCCAGGATCAGAAGCAGCAGGGGCCGTCAACAGCCTTGCTGGGGCTCCCCATGCTGGGGAGGACTCCAGAGGTCTCTGCTGTAATTGCCAGCGGTCTTTAGTATTTTGTTCTGCAGTTTAAGAACTTGCTCAAGTTCATTTTGTGAATAAAAGCAGGTGATCCAAACCCCAGCTGTCTCTCTGCCTTCAGCAGCAAGGGGCTGCTGGCTGGTTTGGCTTTGCAGAGCAGCGCTTCTGTGTTTCAAAGAATTTCCTAATTTGCTAGCAGTCCGGAGAGGATCAAACCCATGGCTGGTGAAAGCGAGCATGGCTCTGACGGGGCTGGCACTCCCTCCTGGCCTCCAAGGCAGCCAGCCACCTCGCTGTCCCTGCACAGACGGACAAACAAACAGAGCCCTGCGCAAACGGAGCCGCTGCTTGCGCCAAGGGTCCGCTGCCTCGTTCACCCGCAGCCATGGGCATCTCAGTATCAGCAGCTCCCGGCTGAGCCCAGCTATGCCGGTGCCAGGGGGAGGATGCTCTCGCCTCTGCCACGTGCCACGGCAGGCCCGGAGACAGGACCAGTATGGGAATGTGGACTCGGAATGCTGGGCTAGTCCTCGTCCGCAGGCTGGCAGCTCTCCTTGAGCTGGTCCATCTGCCTCATCCCTCAGGCTTTTCTCATCTGCTTTTCGCTTTTCTAATCTTTTCCCCAATATTTAATCCCACACCAAATTCTTCCCCATCCTCTTAAAGTTCTGCAAGTCTTTTAATTTATTTATTTATTTATCTTGGCTGTGTAATTGCAAAGCGTTTCGAATCCCTCTGTGTTTAGTCTTCATACCTTGTGCCACCACTATGTTCTGATCACTTAAACATGAGGTCTTTGCATATTACGCCTGCTTGACACAAATTTTTGCATGTTCCCTAGAAAGAAAATCATCCTCCATTAGCCAGTGCTTTGCGGTGAATGAGAAGGGACGGCACAGCGGGAGCAGAGGCAGCAGCTGAGGGTCCCCACCCTGTGCTGCGCCTTGAAGCGATGCTGATGTATGAGCTGAGCTGGGGTTTCTTTCCCGGCAATATCTAGTTGCTCTTCAATGGCCATGAGCAAACGGCTTTGACACCCTCCATCAGCACTGCACCAGGTGAGGGCTGGTGCGCGGCTGGGCTGCACGGCTCTGCGGGGTCCCCTGCCACCCTCCCGCTGTCGAGGTGGCTGCCACTGTCCCTGGTGTCACCCACCAAGTCTCAGCACGATGGGAAGGGGGAGAAAAAAGCCGCTTCCCTGTGCACAGAGACGTTGTGCCGAGAGCAGAGAAAATTGATCTCTGGCTGCTGAGCCTCTCTAGCACTTCGTGTTGCTGAAAGGAATAATCAAGCCCAGCCCTGGAGAAGACAAAGATGGAAAGGAAATAAAAGCTTTCCCCGTCAGGCTGATTTCTGCCTGGGGCCGGGGCCCTCTCCGGGGACCCCAGCGGTGGTTTTGGGAGAGGATGCGCTGGGGCCGCTCTTGCTCCTGGGGCTGATTCAGCGGCAACTGCCGTGAATGCCGGATCTGTGAGGATCCCGCAAATTTTTGCTTTTCTGGCCCATTACCACAGGGCTGGAGGGAAGGGGAAGGGGGAGGGTGGCTGCCGGGGCTCCCAGCCGAGCCCCCGGCCGCGGGGCTGCCACATGCACTCACATGGGGCTCGCCCAGGGGACATTGCTTAAGCCACAACCACAACTTGTCTCCTGTCCTTCTTGCAAAAGTCATGTCTGGTGCAAAAGCCCGGCTTTCCCCGGACCAGGGCTCTCGCACGGCTGCACATGTTGGAGTTAGGAGACAAGGAGCAAAGTGCCGAAGTGCTGCTCGGGGGGCACAGCAGGGAGGGAATGTGCCCAAGGGCTCCTCGCCCACCCGCTAATGCAAGCCAAGGGCTGAGCTTTGCCCTCCACAAGAGCATGGGACGTTTGCCACAGACACCACCACCAGCAGCTCAAAATCTGGATCTAATGCTCTGTTGCCTCAACGATTAACAGATTAAAGGAAAAATCCACAGCGAAAGGGGGAGTCTGGAGGCAGCACACCCTGAGCTGGCCCAGCCCCAGCTTCAGCTACTTGCAGTCCGGGGAACACATGTTTCAGCAGGCAGCCCCTCGGCCCCATCCTTGCCAAGCTCTCTGACAGCAGTGGGCAGAGCTGTGGCAGTGCTGGGCACCTGCGAGCAGGGGTACGGGGGGACCACCGCATCCCCACACTGGTCGAGGAGAGCGGTGCTGTCGCCCCATCCCCAGGCAAGCACTGCTGGAGGGATGCTGCATCGTTTGGTGTTGGTGGAAGACACAGGTTGATAAGGCTGGAGGTGGGGAGAGGCAGAGGAGGAGAGAGGCAGCTCGGGCTGGAGCAGCTCTTCTCTCCCCGCTCCTGCCCGTGCGCTGCAGCCCTGTGCCAGGACTGGCCGGGCTGGGCTGGCTGGCGGTGGGCGTTCGTGACTCATTATCCCTGATCGCCATCCGATGACACATTTACTGCCAGCAGGACGGGCCTCCCGCCAGCACGGCAGCCCTGGAGCCTCGCAGGAGGGCGCAGGAGGGCGGCTGAGTTCTGGCAGTGGCTGTGCCGATGCAGACAGGCTGGGAGGTCACCGGCTGCAGCCCTGGGATGCACAACCCCATATGCACCCTGGCTGGGTGGGTAGTCGGGGCAGAGCAGGTGCCTCTGTCCGGGCAGCAAGTGCCCCAATACTCAGGGTGCGAGCGCAGGGCTGGCTGTGGGTGCGGGAGCTGCGTGGGCAGCGCACAGCAGGGTACAGGCAGGCCAGGGCTGAGCGCGGCAGGTCGCGGAGCCAGCCCAGCACTCTCACCTCCCACAGCATCCCCCCCACTCACCCCAGCATCCTGGCTTGCGGCACCGGGCCCGCAATGACAAATGCCTTTAAAACACTCTTTATTAAGTGAGATATCTGACTCCGCTCCCCATGCCAAGCCCTAATACAGTGCAGACCTAAATACAGCACTAATGCGAAAGCTTAAAGGATTTCCCATAATTGAGCAAAGCTGGCAGAGGGGCAAGAGCCTGGCGGGGGAGCTGCAGCCCACCTCCCTCCCCAGCACAGGCCACGCTCTGCCAAACCCCGCTGGTCCAAATCTGGCCACAGCCCCCACCCTTGGACTGTGTGATGTGGGGAATTAAAAAGACTTCCAAGGCCTCATCTTGCCCAGCCCAGAGCCCCAAGTTGCCCTCGTTATCCTCTCCAAAATCCCCTTGATTTATGCAATAGCACAAGTAGCATCGCCACATACGAGTTCCTGCCTCCCTGCGTCACCCCCATTCTCCCGCTGCAGGCACTGCTGGGGCCCTGCCTGCCCCTGCCCGTCCTGACCCCCCGCTGCGGGGCACAATGGGGCTGGAGGAGTAGGACCAGGCACACCCAGGTCTCAAAGCCCAAAGGATGCTCGGAGCAGGGGAGCTGCCGAGCCAGCACCTGCCTCTCCCGCACACCCCGACGTCACGGGGCTGGGGTGGCCGCCAGTGCCCTGCAGCCCAGCAAATATATGGACTTACCTTTGCATTACCCCTGCCCTGGTGCTGCCGCACACTGTCTCTGAGAACAGATGGTCTACTGCGGGGCACAATGGGGCTGGAGGAGTAGGACCAGGCACACCCAGGTCTCAAAGCCCAAAGGATGCTCGGAGCAGGGGAGCTGCCGAGCCAGCACCTGCCTCTCCCGCACACCCCGACGTCACGGGGCTGGGGTGGCCGCCAGTGCCCTGCAGCCCAGCAAATATATGGACTTACCTTTGCATTACCCCTGCCCTGGTGCTGCCGCACACCGTCTCTGAGAACAGCGATGGTGTAATGGGCAACGTCCCGTGTCTCCTTAACGGAGCGGCAGAGTGTGACCCTCGGGCAGGCTCACCCAGCAGGGCAAGATGGCCGATGGCTTTGAGTCAAGCTTGTGTTTCTGCAGGGGAAAGCAAACAGTATTTTTCTTCAATGGGAGTTTTCCGCAAGCCTTGCAAAATACCTGCGAGCACCTTTGCTTTGGCACAGACATGCTCACCCCAAAACACCACCCAGCGCCCCTTGACACCCCGGTGCGATCACCAGGAGCTGCTTGCCAGCAGGAGCCCTTCCAAGCATCTGGGTGCCGCCGCACTGCAGGCATGGGGGCAGGAACGGAAGGCTGGTGGGGCTGTGGGGCTAGCGGGGCCGCTGGCAAGGACATGGCCGCAAAGCCCTCCGCCAGCTGGAGGTGCGTGCAGGACATACAGGAGCTGCAGCAGAAACGCCGCCACGGAGATCAGCTGAATTACGGTGGCGTAAAGCATTAAAGCAGAAGCCACATCAATTATAAACTCAGGCTTCGAGCACGCGATGGCTGCAGAGGGGAGAAAGGCAGCAGCTCCCTTGGGAAGGCGCAGATAACATTTATGAGCAAATAATTTACATGCACGGTGGAGCAAAGCAGAAATACCTCTGCGCAACGCAGCTGCAGCTGCGAGGAGATAAACGGTGCGGCAGCATCATACCGCGGCCTCCTGCCCGGCCGCGGTGATCCTCGCTGCAGCAGCCGGCACGGGTGTCGCAGTGCTGTCGCCTCAGGGCTGGATTTACACCTTCAGATCCAGGGCAAGGGCAGTGGGAACAGCCGGGGAGAGGACGGAGCACGCTGCTGCTAAATGGACTGGCAGAGCCACCCTGAAAAAGGCAAAATGAGGAGAAAAGGGCAAAGGCATTTGCAGCAAACATCTTCCAGCCGAGCCAAGCCTGGCCAGGACCTTGTCAGAGCTGGCTTGCTAGGTGCCTGCTCCTCCAAGCCCTTCCCTTTGGCTTTCAGGCTGTGGCTCTTTCCAACTCTGTGCAGGTCCCTCTGCCCGCAGACACCCCAGAGGACTTCCAGACCCTTCACAGGGATTGCTTTTTGGGATGTGCTGCCATTTCAGAGATGTACTCGAGGCAGGGTCCCACCTGGGCTGGAAGGTGGTCCATCATCTGCAGTAACAGCTCAGAGCACAAGCGAGAGGGGACGGGCTATTCCTCGTGCTGCAACACGCTCTGACATGACCTCTCCTGGGAAGGGTTAACCGGCTGCTTGCATTGGAGAGGATATTTTAGATCCACAACTCATCGGGGATTAGCCAAACATTTCTTTCTCCAGTCTCCTTTTTCTCATAATAAATAGATCAAGTGATCTATTTATCCAGCACCAAGTCCAGACTGAATAAAAACTGGCTTTGGACCACAGAGGCCCACCTGAATATGGGACAAGCCTTGAAAAATAGATTTTTTCCCCCCATGTTTCCCACTGAAGCTTCAAAGCTAAATGGAGATTTTTATTAAACTTGGCTTTCCTAACGTGCCCTAAACGTGCCCCAGTGGAGAGGAAGATAGACAGGCTAGGTGCTGTAATATTTCCAAATGACACATGCTGTAAATACAATATCATGTATAGTTTGCTCAGACCCTTTAATCCAACTTCATCTATAAAGAGGTTTGCTGCAGCTCCTCCTGCGACTTCTGCAAATGGGCCCTGGGTAAAATCCCACAGCCAGGGGACTCCATCCCACATGGCCCAGGGATGCTGTTCCGTCTTGAAACACAAGTTGAAGTCTCGTGTTAATGGGCCACCCTTGAATTTCAGCACTAGTGCGGGACTCCCATGCCCACCCCTGCCTGCGGGGGATGCTTCTCCCGAGTGGAGCTGGTGTCTCCAAGCAGCCAAGGCTCAGCCCTTCCCACAGCTCCGAGGAAAGCATTCCTTGCAAGCTCCTGTCCCCTTCCCACAGAGAAAGAGAACCAGAGGAAAGCTAGCAATAAAAACCCGTGAGTAACCGTTCAGGAAGGATCCCATCCTTCCACAACATACACCGCTTAGAAAAGTTTCAGTTCTCCCTCTTTTTTGGCTTTAGAAACAATTCAGTCATTTAATTGTGCCATCAGATGAGGCAGGAGTCATTTATATAAAAAAGCCGTAAGTGGCCTTGACACACAAATGGAGTCAATTAACCTGCAAGGAGAAGTCAGGGAAACAGGCTGATGAAAAAGAAACACTTACATAATTCGTCCTGGGCTCTGTCTGTCCTTTCTCAAAGTCAGCGGCTTGTCCTACTACAGGTGATGGGGAGGACCAGTGCCTCCTCGCCACACCGCTCCTGCCCCCGAGCAGCTCTAGCGGACCTGTATCCCCTGAAATACTTATTTTCAAACTCCTATTTTTCCCTGGAGTCAGATTCTTGAACTCCCTTGGGAAAATGGCCAATGATCCCTCCTGTGCTGCGCTCCCCTCTCTCGTGTGGGCATCAAACCCCTCCTGTTGCACCATCTGGGCTCGCCTGTCACCTTGGTGTCCCCTGTGTTGCAGCAGCCTGGGTGCCGAGGCCAGAGCACCACTCAGACGTTAGCAGAGGTAAGTTACTCACATCTTCAGGGGCTTCCTCATGTCGTCTTCTGCTGCTGCCCATGAGATGAGCGATGCTGCAGCCCGGCACAGCCACGCTCCCTGGCTTGGTGCCTCCAGCTGGACCCAACATGTGTTGAAACCCGCCGGAAAAAGCTAAAGCTTTTAGGGAGCAAGCAGTGATCTCAAGCCAGTTTAAGGGTAAAAGTCCCCTTTTACAGCAACGCTGTTGGCACGCAGGTGGCAACCAAGGTGGCAACGCCACTGAGCGATTTTCTTACCTCTAAATCTATGCAACATTACAGAAGGGACAAACAAACTTGGCAAGAAGCAATTTTCTCTTGCAGAAGTCTAGACCAAGCTTAGCCGCAGTTGCTCTGGGCCACGGCGAGAGGCATCCGCAGCCTGCGCCGGCCGGAGGCGTGAGCCTGGCAAAGCAGCCTGGGGATGAGCTGGGCACCTGGAGGAGAGCTGGGGAATCCAGGCCGCTGCCAAAAGGAGCTTACTGTTGTATTATTGCACTGGGACGTTCAAAACAGTATCTGACACAAATGCTGAAAAAGAAAAATTAATACACACATCACTGTGCTACAAAAGCTGCAGGCCTTTGAACGATAGTCAATTTATTCTTCATGGGTATCTTCAAACGCACAGCTCTGATCTCCTCTCTAATCACATCACAGATAGGGTCAGAAAGGAAGCATGGAAAAATACAAACCAAGCATACCACATCACATGTGTCTCAGAAGGTCTAAGGCACAAGAGAAACCAATAGGCAGCATCTGGAAAGTTTTACTTTTTATTTTTCTAAAATACAAATGTCTTTCTTGTGTTAGTAACTTCAATATGATAGGCCGAATGCATCCGATAAAAAGGAGGCACTGGCTACAGAATTCAAAATACTGAAGGTATTTTCTGGAAAGAAATTTATTCTGTTGTTCTACACTTTAGATATAACATTGAATCAAATTCATTTGTTATTATTTTTACATCAGAACCTTTAAAGTTTGGGACTAATAAACTGGAACTTGAAAAGTTTTTAAAGTAAACTCCTATTAATGTGTAGATATGGATCCATAAAAAACATAACCAAGAATTCTATACACTTTATTAAAAGATCAAAAAATAAACAATAACAATATAGAAGTAACATACTAAAATGAGTAGCATTATGCACATTTCTAAAGCACGTACAAGCACTACAGCAATATAACGTGGCAAAAAGAAAAATAAATTCGAAGCGTACACCCTGTTGGTAGCAGTTGAGGGAATGAACTATCGTGTTATGGAACTGAAATATTGCATTAGCCTACGCCTGTCCGGATCCGATGATATTTTAATTTCTTACAATTCCACAGGGCTAACTGTAATCGTTTGTATATATTTTCTAAACTATACCATTAAACTGATATCTAATGTTTCCCTTACTTTGTTTTACCAGAAATGCCTATGAAAAGAAGAATGTGCTTCAAAGATCTACTTTACACAGTACAGTATAAATGTTTTTATATATTTAAATTAAAAATTTACAATTTAGGAGAACATTCTCTCTTTGATTTTAGTGATTGCCTAAAATACAATTCTCTATTATAAAAAAAAAAAGTGATCAGTTGTCAGGTGGTATAATAAAGAGCGTGGGGAGTCTCGGTTCGTTTTCATGATTTAAAATAAAAATATAGTTAAAACAAAGCTAATTGAAAAGGAAAAAAAATAATCCCATAATCCAATCTAAGAATGGTCTTATCATCCCCTCATCTGCTAGGATACAAAAGCCATGGCAACAAAATCATTTGGCTTCCACCACTATCAAATAGCATCTGTGTACAGTAATAAAGAACTGGAACCTTGTAATTCGGCGTCAGGTAATTCTCGCTGTTGTGTGTTTGGAAAAATAACTTCATTTTATTTAATAGTTGTGTTATTTTTGCATGTTTAAATATCTCATTTGAGAGGCATATAGAGTTATTTTTGATGATAGAGTATGTCAGTAAAGATCACTAGCAAAGATTTTAGCAGTGTTGTCATGATCATGCTCATACCCCAACGGAAGAAGTTTGACCAGCTACGATTCATTTCACATAGTGCAAAATATTTTTCTCTCACAATCCTTGAAATGAGAAAGAGCTCGATTACAAAAATTGATTACAGCAAAGGGAAGCCTTAATAGCGTGGTGGCTAGAATCAGCTGATTATTTTGTATTAAAATCTAGGTTATTTTAACACCCATGGAGAGAGGCAACATCTGATTTTTTCCCCCTGCTTTAAAGATGCTGGCACTGCACGACACTACAGCTCCGATTCAGCAAACCACCCGCTTGAACAAACCCTGTGGTGCAATGCGGGCTGGCTGGGCACTCACTGCCATCGCGAGGAGTCGGAAACCTCCGAGGTGCCAGCAGCGGTGGCCAAAGAGCAGGTCTTGCACTCGGCAGTGACACCACAGCCCCCAACCCCGGAATGGGCAGGAAAGGGAGACGGCAACATCGAATGCCACAACCCACCGGTTCTGCTCTGGGGTGCTCGACTCATCGCTTGAGTTGGGACCAGCCTCACGGCAAAACCAGCGACCTTTCTGAAGCAAATCTAGGGCTTGGGTTTTGCAAAAAAAATACTTGTTCTCATGAAAAATAAATGGGTCAACACAGGTGCTTCAGCTTCTCCAGAATCCCCCCGGTACTGCAGAGCTCTGGCAGCACCACCAACACAGTGGAAAGGGAACCGAGAGGCTGCTCAGCAGGCTGGGGGACCACAGCTGTGCTCTTCTTCGGTGGCAACTCAATGGGGCTTGTTAACCCCAGCCAGAAGCACCAAGCTGGCCACGCTGCCACGACCAGCCCCACCTCCCTGCCCCAACACCCGTCCAGCAGCACAGCAGGCAGCGCTGCCACGTAGCTCTCTCAAATGAACACCACGGCTGTCGTACAGCAGAGGAAACTGGCCCAAGACAATCCAAAACCACCCCTGTCCTTCCACCGCTCATCAGTCCCTTCCATTTTGTTACCTTGCCCCAAAACGGTAAAAAAAAAAAAGAAAAATAAATCAGCAAGTCGCAACATTTCAAATTCCCTCTGGGATTTAAAACACTCGCTGCAATGACAGTCACCTCTTAACAGATAAACACTTCCAGCTAGAAATAGGATTAGGTGCTAGGAAAAATGTGTGTATGCCGCCACGGACCTATCAGTCCTAATAGGATTCACCGAGAACACAACCTATCAGAAACATGACCTAGGGTGTGTTTGAAAATGTAGGCCGATTAAAAAAGAAAAAAAGTAATTCAAATCTTTGCTAGTGACCTTACTAATTAATTAAGCACTGTTTCCCATTTCTCTGTGCTGCAGGTTGGAGCTGACCTGTTATCAGTCTGCTGTATAATAAGCTATGGCAAACTACAAAGCTTTTACAACAGCAAAGCAACATCATGCTTTCAGATAAGTTTTATAGCAAAAAACTCCTCCTTTTCAAAGCCTTAGTAATACCTATCTCTTTTACAAACTTTTCCTGTATTATTACAGACTTTTTATATTCAAAATAAGTTCCAAGGATTTCTTTCGTGGACTATGTACATAAGTGCAAAAAAGGTGTGTCTCACACATTCGTACACTAACTGAATCAGTTTAACTGCAGCATATTTGTATCTTCAACACTGTTACGGGGTCATTCCACAATATTTTTTTTTCTTATGTACAGTTTTTGCTAATATAAATTAGTATTAAAATAGTTATATGCTTAATTATTTAGCCCTGATCGTAACGTAATCGCGTGAGTGCTCAATTTCTGGAGAAAAGAAAATTGCAGGCAGAGCTACAGTACTGAAACGTATTAATTCTGGATTCCCACCGTGTGAATGAACGTGAAATGAAAGCAAGACCGGTCACTACGTCGTAAATACAGGCTGGGGGGCCGGTCACTACGTCGTAAATACAGGCTGTCGTGTTTTCGAAGTGAAAATACTGTGGAATAACCCTTGCCACACAACAATTTCTACAAGCTATAAAACCTGACTCTAAATCCATGTGTTGTAAACTTCTTGACTGAAAAAGTGACCTTAAAGACACAAATTCAGCGTTCACATGGGACTTTGGGATTTTAAAAATATTCAATCATATCTTTATCTGACAGTATCGAACTGTACCTTTAACAAGCTCATACTGTTACACATCACTTTAAATTTACATGTGAAAATTTCACAAATAATGTATACAAAGGTAGCCATGTTGTAGTTTTGTTGCCATAGCAACAACAACTTAATATAATTAGTTAACAATGAATCTATCATTGTAGGAGTTACATACAAAGTTAATTTTGTTCTTAAACTGTAAACTATACAAACTAGTTATGGACTGTATTCTATACCTTACCATGCTTCAGTGTTGGTTTAGAATATAACTAAATGGGCTGAATACATGTATTAAAAATTTTAAACTTTCTCTAACTCTCCTTCAAAATCAAATTCATTAGTTACTAAAGATATCAAAAAAAGCAATAATGAAAACCTTAAAAACTAATGGTAGAGAAATGAAAATACATGACATGAATTAATGTGTTGTAGCCTAGACAATGCGTTTTGTAGCTCTATTTACATTTGGATTAGGCTATCAACTATTTTTTTTTTTTAAAGTTATTACAGTCTTTAACATACAGTATATACTCTAAGGCCTTCAACAGGCACGTGGTAAAATCAGGTCAGTATCAAACTAAATCCATTCAACAGGAATGGGAAATTAGATTTTCCTCATAAATTTCACCTTTTTCAATTTTCATGTCTGTGAAATGTACAAGGGATAAACAAAACGAGGACTCCAGTTTCTCAATCATTGTGTACCCGCGTGTCCTAGAGCTACTCTACCGCGCCAGCCAGCAGCCCGCGAGGTGGAGAAGACGTCTCGCCAGGCACACGCGTCTCCTCCTCTGGCCAGCTGCACCCACGAGGGGCGGGGGGCGCAGGGGGCGGGCGGCAAGCCCGACAGTGCCGCCGTTCAGGAACACTCCGAGCCTGGTGCGAGACGGCAAGGATGGATGGCAGAGAGACAAAGCGCTTCGGAGTGCTCGGGAAGGGGGCCGGCGCGGGCTGGCCAGGGAGGTAACGGTTTACTAGAACATCGCGATGCAAAAATACACAGTCAAAAATCATCAGCTAGAAATTTCCAACTAAAAAACATGGCTGATTGTGAAATCATGTTCCAAATTACTAAAAACAAAGTATTTAACAAAAATAATCTTAATAGTTTTATGAATCCATTTTATTTTAAATCCCTCTTTTATTGTCTGCTTATGTTACAGTTTAGTAGTAGTACTTTTTATTGAAACTACTAACAACCTTTTTTCGTGAAAATGATCAATCTCAGCTTTCATTTTCCCTCTGCATGACCCGTTTTATCCAAGTTTCAGCATTTCTTGCATATTGTTTGCATAAGGCTGAGAGAAATGGACAAAGAGAAATAACTTTGGATAAATAAAAAATATAGGTTCATGGAAAGTGGGAAGCTTATAAAAATGTCACTAAAATTATATCGATTTAAACAAACTTACATACATCTCTTGTCAAATAAAGGATGATATTCATGCTTTTATGACATTTGTTTAGAGTCACTAACTAGCTCGGTGACTTTGTAATAGTCTATTTAGGAAATTTATAGTCTGGCGACTGTTTTTTTTTTCTTTTCTTTCTTGAACAAAGAAAATTAGAGCAAGTCATTGCACAACTAGTTTAAATAGTGCTACCTCAAAATGGCATTTTTGCCGAGATTGTTTTGAATTTGGTGAAGTTTAGTGCTTCAAGCTTTTCTTTCCTTAAACTCATTTACAAATTAACTCTAAATTTGCCAGCAATATAAAAACTGTTGTGGCACCTAATATAACTACCCTGAACATCCCTCATTGGACCTCTTTAATAAAAAATAATCCTTAAACTTTTTTTTTTCAGTGCTTTAAATGTGACATGAAAACAGCTGTATTCTAGGTTTACATTCTATGCACATCTATGCCAGATGTTTAAGTCGATAAATAAAATAGGAGGTTACATCAAAGTGTCAAGATATACAAAAATCCATTTAGCACTGAAAAAATTCCAACCTCCTTGAACTCATAAAGCCATACAAGCTTGAATGCATCCTTTCTGGCTTAAGAAGATCAGCTCTGTTCTTTGTTGAGGCACTGGCACAGGTTGTGCAAAACCCATTTTTGATACACAAATAATTTCAAACAGGAAGTACTCAAATCCACTTTTTCCACTAACAATGTTATGGTTTTGGGAAACAGAAACTCAGTGGTGAAAAGAACAGGTATGCGGTCGCCAATATAAATGAGTCGCTGATTTCAGGCAATGCTGCTGCTTGTGAACACTGATGGCTGGGGAACATCTATGGACACAAGCGACTGTCAAAACACGGGGTTCATAAAGGAAGGGAGGGGAGGGGGGATGTTTTCTTCCCTTTCTCAGGGTTTGGTTCAAAGCCTGCTGAAATGAATGGAGAGATTCCTTCTGGCTCAAGGCCTTTTTGAGCTGGGCCCTTCAAAGGTTCTTGCTATGAATGATTCTCCACGGGCAGATGGTCAGAGCCTGCTCTGGGACGTACCGGCTGTGCCCTAGATGCCCCTCCATCACTTCTGGTCCGTAGAGATACACATCTAGCAAACTATCTGTGCTCACACTGGAGGAGAGGGGGCAAGGAAAGTCTCTTACCAAGGCCAAGGTACTTGGAAAAGAAAACAAAACATGGTTGTCAGAATTTGGCACCCTACAGGACCACTGTGAGCTCGGGGTGGCCAGTGCTCCAGACACTGGGAGCTGGCCTCTTGCTTCGTTTCAGTAACGATTCTCTTTCTCCTTGTATGGAGTTCGTGGATTTACAGCAGCAAATCCATCTCTTCCATAATGCCAATGATACTGTAGAGCTATGACAGGGATGAATTTGGCTGTATCCTCAACCAAAATGCATTCTGCAGCCAGATTGTTCATTAACGCAGTGTAACGACAGGCTGGGCTGTCCAGGGTGCACGGGCTGGAAATCATTTTATTCATGCGTATGAAAAGGAGGTATTGAGAACTAGCCCTTGTTGTGCGGCAAACATTGCTCTTGATCAAGTAGAAGGTGCCAAAATAAATCCACTGACCTACAGGAGCTCCATTAAGATGAATGTTTATCTACGGTAGAAAGCTTATGCTGAGCTTTTTCCTGCTTTGTTACTGCTGTGTTTGCTTTAAAGGGCCAGAGATGATGGGGAAAAAAATAATCCACTTATGGAAAATGGTGATTAA
Source organism: Aptenodytes forsteri (assembly GCF_000699145.1). Classification (NCBI taxonomy): domain Eukaryota; kingdom Metazoa; phylum Chordata; class Aves; order Sphenisciformes; family Spheniscidae; genus Aptenodytes; species Aptenodytes forsteri. Next base: position 1,436,442 of record NW_008796175.1, on the reverse strand, counting down.
ATAATTGGTGCGTGCTGACAAAATTTCAAGAAGAGCCACGTAAGATTTCAGGCCGAAATGTTTCAGCGTGCTTAGTGGAGACAAGCCCCCGGGCACAGTATTACCCAGCTTGGGCTAAGTCATGGCTATGGGCCCACTCCAGCTAACGGTTGGCATTTACTCCTCTCCAACGCAGTGAGTCTTTGCCCAACTGAAGCTGTCTCACTTCACCACCTTTTTTTTTTTTGTTTTGACTGCACCATGAGAACAGCAAGAGAGATTGTGCGCCGTTTGCAGCTGAGAATGCACTTCAATGGACAACAGAACTGCAGAAATCCCTTGATGCTTACCATCGTCTGAGCAAATCGTTCCTGTCCCCCTACTGAGCCTGGGCTTTTGTGGGTTTTTTCCCAAAAGTTTCCAGAATCAGCTCATTGTATTGAAAGAAATACCCTGAACTGGACTAAAATGACAGCTGTCCTTTCATATCACTTGTACTAAGAATTTGGAGACTCTATCTGAAGGCAAATTTTAAAAGATAAAAGGAGCATTTAACACAAGCAATTTTAGCTGACATTAACAGCAAAATCCAGCAAAGGGCAGAACATTCCTGTGTCGTGTTTTTCAAGCACATAATTCCTGTTTCCCACAATAACATTTTTAGTAAAAAACGAACAAAAACCCATAAAACCTACAGTATATGAAAACTTAAGACATAACAATAATGAAAAAATGGTATTGAGTATAGTTGATAATGATGTACACTTTAAAACAAATCAATAGACTAAGATGTAAACAAAACAGTAAGATAACACTTTAAAAACGAGACAAACATTTATCCATCGATAGTATACAGTAAACCAACAGTCCGCTGTGCAGATGCACTTATCAGGATGGTAGTCATAAAATGATTAAGTGTGTTAAAGTAATGTGTTATAAAAGTCTATTATAATTTTCTACTTGTATATCTCATATAACAGAGCGCTGTTTGTTAATTGTTTCTATAGTGCTTTTTTTTTTTTTTTTTGACATTCCCATTGATCAGTTTTTGGTTAACATGTAGGCTGCAACAGGCTTACTGTAGAGGTGGTAGAGAACGATAGAGGGAAGAGGGGATATATACAGAAAGGCCATGCGCAGCTTCCCACCAAGAAGTCCTGGTGCTCCATAATTTTACTGTTCAGAATTTCAACATGGTCTGCTGCAGGGGAAAGAAAAAACAACAACAAAGAAAGAGTGAGAAGTTAGAGAGAGATACATCTATATTTTAATAAAAGTCACTCTAATAAGATACATTTACATCCTCACCGCACTGCCCAAGAGGTTGCCATTAGTATGTTGCAGAGAGAAAACATTTTATTCCCTTAATTTTCTGACCTAGGGTGAAATTGCTAATAACACACTTGGCATCCTCTTTAATCTGCACTTAGGGCTTTCCATTTCCAGTGCGCTTCACACACACTGACAAGACAACTAGTGGAAGAGGGAGGTGGGCGAATAATAGTCTTATTTTTTGACAGGATGGCAGGTAGAAAGTGACTAAGGAGAGGGCCAAAGGAATCCCTGACCCCTGCTAGCTCCCTGTTTCCTTCGGAGAGCGCCACAGATAGTCACATTAAAATCTGATCCTAAGGGGCCACGAGCCAAAGGCGAATCGGGCCCAGAGCCAAAACACAGACACAGAAACCCTGTGCTCAGGGGACCCTCTTCTGGGAGCAAATCGCCTCTCTTGGGATGTACTCGTGAAAATCCTCCCCTGAAGGACCCAACACTTGTCTCCTGCAGAGCTAGGCTAGCCAGACTGGCTACCAGGACCTTGTCAACCATGGAGGAAAAGAAAAACGTCTGCCAGAGCAGCAAGTGTTTCAGTTATCCAACTCCCACTCAGAGCAGCTTTGGGAATTGCCCCTCAGCACTGCAGAGTGCCAACCAAGGTCCTTGTCTGGCAAAACATTTGAGCACATGCAATTTCACATGCTTGGGTGGTAGCATGAAACGATGTGTCCCCGAGAGATTTGCTCACCTTTAGTTTATGCACAGACACGGAGGTTAACAACCCAGGAATGGGATCAAAACATGCATGCTGCTGCATGCAAATGGCCGCTGGTGGGTCTGTGAGCACTGGGGATGCTGGGGGACATAGCCCTTTTCTACCAGCCTCCGAAGGTGGTTTATGTCCCGCAGCTGCGAGGTGTTAAGAGGACAAGTGCTTCTGGCAGAGTGGTGGCTCACGCATGTGCTCACACTGCCCTCGTGAAGAACAGGCGACTTGTCTGACCCAGACCCTCTCCATGCCCAGTAGCCTGATCCCCAAGAAATCCCATCAAATTCAATATGTTGACCCTACTTCTTTCAAGCAAAGGTTTTTCATGGTCCTTAACAGCACGGACGATGCTTTGTTCGACAGACTGTGCCGTGCTCCCTACTTACTAAAGAAATATATCCCACGGAATGTTCTCGCCTAGTCTGAAATCACTAACTATTGACAGTGTGAGTTTAAGCGCACACACACACGCAAAAGTGAAAAGGATTCACAAAAAAGAAGTTTCCTGAAATAAATGCTGAAAACAATCTCAAAGAGTTCAAGAATGAGGCTCTTCCAATGCAAATGATCTCCTTCCACTGGAACACGCTGTTTTGCATGTGTTATGGAAATGGGCTAACATGTCAGGTGTCACGTCTGTCTGTCTGTCTTTTGTTTGGAAGAGCAGTACACTGTGTAATGTAGCACATTTTCACTAACAGGGATAGCTTGGTGTTCACCCCTACATGAACAGGGGTCCATGGCTACAGTTAGTGGGTCATTTATACATACAGTACTTTATTAAAGTCAGCAGAGATAAGGGCCACCACCAAGATGAGTAACTTCTGTCGATTGCTAAAGATATAATTAGAGAATTGCTTGCCAAATTAATTTCCAGCATTTAAGCACTTGCCTGTAATACGCGACCTAAGGAAGAAACGGGTTGCATATCTGTGTATACTAAATGGCCTGCATTGGGAAAATCTGGTGACCTCTTGTTGAATTGGCTGAACTGCTCTTTACTCTCTTGGGGTAAAAAAATACAGTGATGAACTGAAACCCTCAAGGGATTTTCTCTCATGAACATCAGCTAACACTCACAAAGAAAAGCAATGGAAAAATGACACTGCTGCTACAGCTGTGAAATAATACTCTGTAAGTCAAAAAAAAGGACAAACTCCTCCATCATTCCCACTCAGAGAAACCCAGCAGCCTAGAGAAGCCCAGGATCTGCAGGTAGGGTGAAGGATATGTTGCTTGTGGCATTCATCCTGGTCTTAAACACATACAAGGGCCTCTGAAGAAACCCACCAGGAGCCAGGCCCCCACTGCAGCTGAACAGCAGATCTCTGCTCAGACCAAGACAGCCTTGCAGATGCACAGCAGCTGATGATGACCCAATCCTGCTTACCCCAGGAAAGGAAATATGCCACTAACAGCAAAAGAGAAGTTACACCTTTTCAGCTGACTCATTACCAGAGCAGTCTTTGCCATCAATAGCGCAAATCCCTGAGGCATCTGCAGGCAGCTGGGAGCCGTGCAGAGCAAGAGTAACCTGTAAACACAGCCGTCAGACTCAGGGGGATGCAAGAAGGGAGGCTGCAAACACGGTAAAACAGGTATTTGAGACACAAGGAAACACAGCTTGTTATAAACCACAGGGCTGGTCCGTATCTGTGCTGCAGCTGCTGAATTTCTGTTGAGTTGGCAGAGCGTGAAGTCACTGGGGTCCCGCAGGCTCGGCCCCTCTGCCCGAGCCAGCCCCCCTTTTGGGGGATGCAGTGCCCTTGTACAAAGCAATCCACCATAAAGAGAAATACTGAAAAGGAACTTACTGTTCTATCGAGAACTTCTACATCTGTGAAACAAACATGCTGCTACTCAGTTCATCTACTGATAACTGGGATATCTACAGCAAAAAAAACAAAGAACACAACACATTAAAACATTGTCTTGAGATCAGGCTGCTCATTCTGTCTTCAGTATCAGGTTAGTAAGTACATCAGTGTCTTATAGAACAGGATCCATTCCCCATATGTCTTTATTTTGCCACACATTAAGTACAACGTAGCTGCATCACTACTGATGCCTCGTGGAGTATGTGGTGATTGTACTGGGATTTTAACTCCATAGACTACAAGTAAGACAAGAAATGCCCTAAAACTATCTGGCTGAAACAGGACTCATACAGCCACAGAGCAACGCTGCACAGGAATTTCTGCTTTCTTCTCATGACCAATACGAGTATGAGTAAGACCTGCTCTACCTGAAAATAACAACAAAGCCCAGAAAAAGACTAGCAATCCCTACTGCGAGCAGTAAAACACTGCCTAGGACTTATGCAGGCAATACTTCTACTGAAAGCCTCGTGACCTCGCACTAGCAAAAGACTAGAGGATGCCCCCTGAGATATTACTGACATTTGGCATGGCTAACAGCCTCCTACAGAACAAAGTGACACCCCGTTTTCTTTGCAATAGCTCTAAACCTGAGAGCATGACAAATAAAAATGCTAAAATTAGTATTGGGGGGGAAAAAAAAAAGTTTGAAATGTCTCTGGTCTAACTGGGAAAAGTTGTGGCACACCAAATTATCAGGAAGCATCACTAGGACAGGTTGTGCATATACAGTTCAGGACTGGTGCGGAAGCAGCCATCACAACTCAGTATCTTCAGAGGAAAGTTTTGGAGAGAATTATGGCTCGGCAGACATGCATGAAATCCTGTACACTTATGGCAGTGCTACAACGGCACATACTGCACATCCAGAGTCATTTCTGTAGGGATGGGTGATGTTACTGGTGTGAATAAGCTTCAGACTTCATAGCCTCTCCCCTGATTTTTTGGGTTTTGGTTGGTTTGGGGTTTTCTTTGGTTGTTTTTAGAGTCCAATCTTGCAGTGGGGGGAGGCCGCTTTGTTTTCTCACTTCCACTTTCCAGCCAGGAGAGGACATGCCAAAATACCACAGGGAAGGATGCTCGGGGTGGTATTTCTGCTTGAGACTGAAAGCAGAAGTGCTGCAGGTCTTGAGTGACAGCATGGTCAGGAGTTTTACAGCCCAGTTTTTCAGGACCCGGGGGGGGTGCTGTTTTTGGAGAAGCGCCTGCACCCCTGCCAATCGCCCATCCCTACACTCCGGCCGGGCTCGCCGTCCATCCCGCACATGGCAGGACCGGCTGGTGCCCCCTCACCAATCCCCAGACACATACACACACACACACGCTGCCTCTGCGCGCCCGAGCCTGCGCTGAGCCGAGTGGGTCAGGAAGGCGCTCGGCCCCGCGCAGGATCCGGCCCTCGCCCAGTCCTCGAGATCTGAACACGTGAAAGAAAGCCATTGAAAGGGCCAAACCTGATTGGCGGTAGCTGTTGCAGCGAAGGGGACGCTGGTGGCAGGAGTTGTTGCTGCAGACACAGTGGTGGGCGTAGCACCGTGCATCATGGGCACTTTCGGAAGGGAACCATGGAAGCGACATACGGGAGGGTGGAGCGTATATATATTTTTTTTGTTTGTTTTTTATGTAACCATGGCAACATGTGGTGGATTTGGGGGCGTGGCAGGAATCACAGCAACAAGCCATGTGACATCGTCATGAAGGACACATCGGGGCGCAGCATGCAATCACAGTGCAAAGCAAGACAGCGTTGGGAAAAAAAATAAACAAGAGAGAAGGGGAAAAGCCAATTACAATTATAATTAAGGAAAAAACCAAAACATTCTCAACACTTAGTACATTTATAAGCAGAACAATGATGTATTAGACTCCGAGGGCCAAATTTCCAAAGGGGGGAGAGGGCGGGTGTGCTAGCAAAAGCCCACGTCAGCTCGCTCCTGTGGGGGGTTAGACACAGCCAGTGCACGTTCCTTTGGGTGGGGACATTTTGGCAAGCGCACCCTCCCGCCCACCTGGGAAAGCTTGTCCCCTTCCCTCCCCGCCCCATCCCCGCCAGCAACCAGAGGTACATGATGCACTTTGCAGCGGCTGCCGCAGCCCTTTCACCGGGTTTTCTTGCCTCTCTCTAGCGGGGACGATGTTTCGGCATGGGACAGAGCTGGAGGCACGGCAAATGAGCAGCTGGCAGCCCGAGCTCTCTCTGTACAAATTCAGCGTGCTTCCTTTCCACCCTAATGCTAGAGGATTTGGCAAAACTCCCCTCTTGTGGGGTGGGGGGGGGGTGGAGAGCGGAGGGGGCTGAGAGGGAAAAAATACACGAATGCATCTGAACAGTTACAATTTGCAGAAAGAGCATCTGAAAGGACAACTCAGCAGCAGGGAGCTTGGCAGTCTCCTGAAGCTGCGCGTGCCGCAGAGCACAGTGCTGGAGGGGATGCTCCGGGGCACACCCAGGCATCCCCCAAACCCAGGGGGGTGTTTGCGGGGCTGGGGAGCCTGCGGGAAGGCCCGGCCATCCCCGCAAACATGTGGCGGGGAAGCAGACTTGCCTTCCCCTCCACCCCAGCAGACACGGCCGGCCCTGGTGGGGAGTGTGCGTGCTTGCAGGCTGGGCACGCTCCAGCCACGGAACATTGGAGCATGTGATGTGGGTTGGGGTTTCCTACAGGCAGAGGTGCGTTTGAAGGGCTCAGCTCCCCGTCATGCAAGCGGTGTGTCCTCCCTGCGCTATAGGGATGGGGAGGTTTGAGAGCAGAGTGCTTAGCCATTCCTGCCAAAGCTTTCAGACCTACTCCCTGAAAGCCCTGCACCCTCCCCAGGGCTCCTGCCTCTCTCCCTCTGGCTGAAGCAGGCACACACCTGGATGCTAGTAGTCTTGTATAACCTTGGCTGGAGGATGAAAGCTCAGCTTTCACCCACCGTGCTGTGTACCTGTCTACCCAGCAGCTGTAGACAGAGGGAAAGGTCCCTCAAAGACCTGCACAGGTTCCCCGTAAGACCCAGATGCTGAGCCTGAACATACTGGATCCCTGCAGCAGCAACGAGCATATACTCAGCCCTGCCGCCTCACTGCATCCCATATGCACCATCAGCAGTACCTCCCTACAGTCCCTTGTACCTGCACAGCTGACACTTCGCTAAAGAGATGAATCTTTAGCCAGTCCACGGTCTAAGCCCTGCTTCTCTTGCTGTACAAGCAGCGCCCTGCTCTGGCAGAGGGGCTGATGCCAGATGTGTTCCTCCTTAGCGCCTTTATTAAACCAGTCTCCTAAAATGTCCTCAGAAGGACAACCGAAAATCCAAACTCTAATCCACCTGATGCCTGATACAAAAAAAATAAACCAACAGGATCCTCCCATTGCTATTTCCTTTTGTTAGATGACTTAAATGGGTTGTAAAGACATTTAAGTGACAAATTTTTGTCTCTGCAGTGGAACTAAATAGGGGTGGGAACACATCATCTTGTGTTCTCTTATTAGTCACACGAAACAGTGCACTGCACAGAAATTAAAAGGGATACAACCATTTAAGCCTCAAAGAAGACAGCGGATAGACAGTCACACCACTCAGCCACCCAGGTTCTCACTGATGCATACTAACTTGCTGTCTCTTTCAGATTAGGAAAAGTTGAGAAGTTTGTGTAGAAAAACCTACCAACGCTTGCAGTGGGTGTCATGCACAGAACTGACCCTGCACACCATGCATTGAAGCGTGGAAAGATGAACAGAAGGGATATTTCATTAGTGAAGCTTCAGTGTTAGAAATCACTTTAACTAAAAAGCAGGTATTCTCTTTGCAGCATTCAGTATTTAAGCACATGCAAACAGATTCTGCATATTGGTACATAAATAGTTTAAACTCAGTTTTAAGAGATCATAGCAAACCAAATTAATTCTTGAATTCTTGGGTAGTAGAGAATATATTTCTTCTCCCACCCTGGTATTAAATTATATGATCTATCCTAGAAATCAGGGTTGTTTGGGGGTTTTTTTGGTATCAGGTGTGTTGATTTCTTTCTGATCATGTCAGCAGAAAACAAATTGCCCTTAGAGGAATGTCACACTCATGTTAAAACCGATTTTCCAAAAGCAATTTACTCCTGCAAACAGGAACCGGGATTCAAAGTCTCTAGTTTAAGCTGAAAGAGGCAGTTTTTTTCTGGACTTGAAACAATTGTAGTGATGATGCCATTTTCAATAGACACCCTGACTTTCCCCCCCATGGCAACCCATGATGTTGATCTCTCAATAACTGAACAGGAGAAACTAAGAAAAGCAACAGCTCGCTTCCCCTCCCCATGGTGTGAGCTGCTACGTGCCACTTCCCTGCTTCGCTTTCCAGAGTGCTGCAAAGGCTGAGACCAGATCTGCAGACTGATGCATAAGGGAAAACGGGGATGCGTAACGTAAATTCATCAGAGATCCGTCCTCTGGCTGGAAATTTGCTGCTCTGCCCAGCATTAATGTCCTCAGACAAGAGCAGGTGCCAGCAAATAGACCTGTTACGCATCAGCCCTGTGCGTAATTTCATTGCCATGAGACAGGGCACAACAGCACAGTGAAAGTGGTGGGTAAAAGCTAATTTATGGTGCTTGCATCAGAAATGCATGTCCTTATGTCAACTTTGGCAACTGCGACCTTGAGGAAGAGGAGCGTGTAGCCAGCTGGGGGACTTGGCATTCTCAAAGGTGTCAGTGTTTCTTGAAGAAGTATTTCACTTGGCACCTAACAGTTGTGGTAAGGTCAGCTCAGCCCATCCCCTCCAAGAGCACTTTGCAGAGCACAAGGGGGGAGGCTACTACTGGAGTCCCTCCCTCCGTCTCTCCATACAAGACTCTACTTCCCTGGAAGACATCTTGGCAGCTGCTGAGTTCTGAGTGTCTCCAAGTGCTCTCATAACAGAAAGGCCACGCGAGCACAGGGTTTAGGTCCCAGCTCTCTGGACCCACACTCACACCTGAGACAGTTTGGTCTCAGTATAGGACTGTCTCTAAAGCTTTTCCCCTGACCCCAAGGAACGGTAAGGCCAAGGTCCAGGTCCGCTGCGTGTTCACCTCGAGGGGCCAGCCCAGAGAAACACTTTGTGTATTTTTGTAAATATCATCTGGCAAGTGAATACAGCATTAAACATTAAAAACATCCGGCCTTCGTTTTGTTATGATGCTCTGCAATGATAATAATGATACTAAAAAATGAGCTATCAACCCTGGAATATTCCTAATTCAGCCACTTATAATACTTACTACTCTAAGCAGGTTTTGTTTTTCATTTGGCTGCAGTGAATAGAGGTTAATTGGCTGGTCAGCAGTTGCATCTGCCACATCAATATTTTGAGTCCTATATGAATTACTGAACTGCATCTTTCAATTTTACTCTGAGACCTTAAAGGTACAATAAAAGTTGGGAGTTAAATTGCTTTTAAAAAGCTTAGGCTATCATACTGGTCAAAAGACAAGCAAGAGGGAATATATGCCTTTAAAGAGGATTATGTAATTTGTATTTACTAAAAACGAGCCGTTCCCTCTATAAACATCATGGCTGCTGGAATATGTAGGTCACTGAGATAGAAGCTCAGAAAGATACCTGCAGCCTCAAGTGAGCAGGCACAGAGGTCCACAAGACATTTTAACATGAGTCCGTAGAGTGCTACGCAAGAGTCAAAGAATTAATTTGGGATTAACCAGTTGAACCATAAGGAGGAGAAACAGAAAGTACGAATTCAAGAAACATGCAGACATTTTTCTTAGTTGGACTGCTTAAAAAACCCCAAAACCAAACAAAAAAGGCTAAGAAGGAATCTTTACAAGTGAAAAGCTCTGAATTGCAGTAGGTGAAGGAAAAAGAAGTCAAACAACAAACGTTAACTTTTCATCCATTTTTAACAGGAGACTACACACTGATATGCTTTTGCTAAGGACTATTACAAATCTCATTAGCTCAATGCCTAGGTCATTAAAAAGACAACTACAATGCTGGGGAAAGCAAGGAGACACTTACCTGTAGGGATGAATGTAGGCTGTTGCAACTGCATGTTGGCTAGAGCCTGTTGGTAGTGGAAAACGCTTGGGTTAAAGACTGTGGTGGCACCATTGTTTTTTTCAAGTGCTGGCCTCTTTGGTAAAGGTTGAAGTGCACCAGGCGGCAGGGCCTGTGGATAAGGGAGTCATTAAAGACAAGTGGAGTAAAGAAAGGGGCCCAGATGTAGATCAAGCATGCAATAAATAATAGGGGGTCTTGGCTGCAAATCACCTGCAACTGTATCAACTTGGAGAGACAGGAAAGAGAAGAGCAGCTAAATCACAGTAGAAGTAGTAGGTGAAACCACAACTTCACTAGGTAAGCAGTTAGTAAATGTACCAGGGGCAGAGTCCAGAAGGAGGAGGGATGCTAAGGGAGCTTTTCAGCAGGGCTGACTTGGGCACACAGGAAAAAAAAGCAAGAGAAGAAGGAAGGGGAGAGGTGATCACCTGGACAGGATACTACGAAGAGCAGTTGCAGGCAACAAGCATTTAAAAAAAAAATACCAGGTAAGAGAAATATAGTAGATGACTATCTAAAAACAAGAAGATTAGCATAAACAACAAATGCCATGGAAAAAAAGGGATGCTTGTCTTCGCCTGTTTCAATACCTGCCTACGTGTATGTGCGCACGTGTGGAAACGTGCACGCTTGTGTGCAGCCGACCCATGTGTCCAGGTGATAAAGCTGTAGCTGTTGCCAATTACACGCATAACGTTACATTCATAGTAAAATGCATTTCCACTTGTTAGTAGAGAGGCTGAGCAACCTGGTCAAGAACAGGCCCGATTCTTCACCACTCGCAGCAGTGGCACAGCTCACCACCAGCAGATTTGGACTTGCTCCCAATTTCTAAAAGGTGGCCTCCAACAGTTAAATACTGCTCACTCGTTATTAACAATGGAAAAAGCCATTGACAAATCTAGTGTTCGAACAAGATTTGGGTGGGCCTTGCTATCAGGCAAATCCTCTCTTTTTGTTCTATCACACCACCAGGCTTCTTCCAGCCTGTCAAACCTGTTTCATGATCAGACTTGGTAAAAAGCATTAACCCAACTCAGGAACTTTTCTCAGTGTTACTCATCATTCACCCAAGCATGTCTCAACATCAAAGTAGTATGTCAGGTTCTTAGGAGACAGGAATGTTTCTAATGATTTACAGCTTTTCATTGTACCCAAGTAGAAACCACATTTTTCTCTCCACATTGTGATAGAAAAGGGTCCTTTTTAATTACGCCCTGCAGTCCTTTTGCACATAACGCTCCCATTGACGTCAATGAGATTTACGCACGTGGAAGTCATGCAGAATCGGGTCATTTCTGCCTAGTTGTGTTATTCTATATCATGTAGCAAAGCAATGGCTGAAAAATAGGGTTATTACTCTTCTCTTTTTTTAATAGGTGGCAGTGAAGGGTAGGTAATGGAGGAGGTTTAGCTAATGAAGGATTAAGGCTACAAACACACAGTACTTGGAAGAAAGGACACAAGTAAAGAGATTTTAAAGCATTATGAAGATCAACACACAACCGAATATAAGTGAAAGCTTGCAACAGTTTGTCACCATCTAGAAACAGCTTTCACTTTAAATTTAATTTGCTATAGGAGACTGCTCATCTGAGAAATGTTAAGCAAGATACTTCCAGGCAAAACATTACTCCATCCTATCTCTATTCACATGGTGGCTTTTGGGTGGTTTTAATACTAAAAAAAGAAAATTAGAAGAAGAAATTGCATTTGCAAAACTGCCCTCAGACATGCACACATCCTCTGCTAATGCTAGCAGGCATCCAGTGCCAGCATTAGGACTCAATCTTTCCAGATCTCTTCTGGCTAGTACCAAAAAACAGCAGTCGAACATGGGACAACATTCTCAGACACAGACACCAAAATCTTTCGCTTAAGATCTGTATTTTAGGATGAGATCTTTTAGGTAAAGATCTAAGTGTTTCCATTTCTAGGGAAGCCCTCATTGATATCTACGTTAAATCTGACTGTATCTACATCTTGCCTATTTAATGATGGCTACATGAATGTTCCCCCAGGCACGGGACAGATTTGCAGCTTGTAGAGACTGGAGTAGCTCCACTTACATCAGAGGTGTTTTACAGATTTACAGTAACTGAAGAACTTGCTGCTTAAATTCATGCTCCCTACTGTGCATGATTGCAAAACATTCTTTTTCAGATGCTTCCAAAATCTGCCTCAGAAAAAAAATTATTAATTATAGCAAAGCAACTGTGCCAGGCACATAATGGACTTTTGACTCCTTGCTTCTTGGCCAAAGGCTGTCACCACCCCAAAATGCCCATTATTCCATAATGGCAGTGCCAAAAGCAGAACAGCTGAAGGCTTTGAGACCTCGCCGTGATGTCCTGTCTCTTTACAGGACAATTCCTGAGCCCAGCGTTGCAGTCAGAGGGAGCATACAAACACCAATAGGCCATAGGTATGTCAAGGCACAATGGTCTACCCCATCGTCTCTCTAACATCACCCTTCCTCGTACCCTGCTACAGCCCCTTGGGAGCAAGGGAAAGGAGCTATGGGCAGTCCCACTACTGCTCCCTGAACAGCAGCTGGGTGGAGAAACACAAATAAATGCAACATTTCCAGAGTATTCTAAAGAAACAAGCACACTGCAGCAGCTGTTGTGCAACCTAAAGGCCAGCTCTGCCTTCCTGTGGGCACAGGAGCCAGGAGTCCGTCTTGGTCTGCTTCTGGTTTGACACAGCCTTGTGGATCACCTCTCCCATCCCAGCAGCTGGGGGAGCATCCATACAGGAGCATGCCCTGAAGATGTGCTCCTCCTGTTGCCAACCTGTCTAATTTCAGATATCAAGGGGCAAGAGGGCCCAGGGGGACAGAAGAATCTGGCTTCACCACTTCTTCAGCCCTTGCATTGAGGTAAGAGCCCCAAGTTGGGAGCACACTCACTGAAAGGTCTATCTACAAATGCCTGGGAGAGGTGTCTAAAATTGCACGTGATGAAGTTGGGCCAACACGACTCCTGCACAGGGATCTGGCAGGGACACTGGAGCAAACAAGTGTGTCTCATTTGAAATGGGCCAGCATTTCTGTAACGGTCTCAGGACCTGCAGGAATTGTAACAGCTCACAGGGAGACATTTCTGTCTTGCACCATGTCCTTGTTCTGAAGGAATCCCCCAAGCGTGTCCTGCAGCACCTACAAAAGGCAACGGGAGACTCCTCGCCACATTCTGACATTACTGAATTCTGTAGCAAGTGCCTCCCCGCTGCAGGACAGGAGCTAGTCTAAATCCTTGTAGCAAAGAACTTACTTGGTGAGTTTACCTCATCCTGCTGCTTGCAGTTTCTGTCTGGACAAGCTCTGACCATCACAGACGTAGCAGTAACCTTTGACAGTAATCTTTTCCGACTTTCTTTTTTGCCCGTGTGTTTGTGTGCGCACATGGGTATGCAACCTATGCAACATGATCAGACCATCTGCACTGGTGAAAGGGTTAATTCACTTTAGTATCCATGTGAGAGCCTGCACTGATCCCAATAAACAATTCCCACTACAAAAATGCCAGGCACCCTCCCATTTTTGGGCTGGGAAAGCCACATTTCTGCTGGAACAGAAGCATCTGAACAGAGAGGTTTGTGCCACTTCTCTGCATGGCATGGAAAGCAATCTTTCAGCATGACTGACAGATAAAAACGCACTGCATGCCAAAGCCAAAATTTCCCACATGCTGGTTAACAACCCTCTCTTGTTATTTTTTGCAAGACAAGAACTGGATTAAATCTTTGCAACAAACAGTTTAATTGCACCTCAAAGTTCCCCTCAGATCGCTATCTCCTGGGAGCAGATCACACTTTCACCCCTCTGCACTTAGCAAAGAGGGGCTGGGTCTGCACCTGGCTCACTGCTTCAGTCTAAGGCACGACAAATACAAAATGATCTGAGAGAGGGCAGCGGTAGCGCCCATTCCCTGGCAAGCAGCAGAAGCAATCTGAGCAGTTTCCTCTGAAGATTATACACGCTTTTATCACCACTGTGAATCCTGCTCTGGTGCAGCCTTCCCAAAGGGTTCCGAGGAGGTGACATATTCCAGCAACACAGTTGCAAACCTTCAGATGTTTCAGAGCAGGAAGACTATTAAAAGTAACTTATCTAATGGGGTTTTGTTCAGTAGGGTAGGTCCGGAGGGTAGGGGAGTTAAAGGGCCTTCCCATCCTCTGCCAGACCACGTCCCCTCAGAGAGGGCAGTGAGGCACTGCGCAGGTCACTGCCTACACTGGCTTTGGGGATGCGGCTGTGGCAGCCACGAGTGTCAGGGAGAGGCTGTCATGTCATTTACAGTGTAATTCCATGACTGCTGGCAGAAGCTGGTCCCTAGGCAAGCTTTCCTACTGCTGCTGTCTAAAGCTCCAACAGGGAAGCCTCTTGACTACTTAAAAAACCCAAAACCAAGGTTTCAGAGGGGAAGGGGAGCAGATCAGCTTCTGCTTCCCAGCTCCGGGAATGGGGAGCAACACTTGAAGGCTTCAGGGCTCCCGAGTCCACTCTTCCTACTCCCCCCTATAGCTGGGCAACAGGAGCCATTTTTCTGTAGGATGTATAGGATCCCTCATTATTTGGGGTGAACGGGAAAGAGTTGTCTTCTATGGAGCCAGGACTGACAGCAGACTGGGAGGATGGCTTTTGCCTCACTATGAGTGTCATGAAGACAGGTAAAACATGTTTGAGACTCAGAAAATAATCAAAGGTAGCTTATATGAAGATGGCTTGCAGACAGAAGCCTGGGGAGCAGACCCTGTGCCTGAAGCAAAAAGCACGCACAGCGAGGTGCCTTTGCTGACACACTGTCCCACTGCGGTATGGGGGGAGGAACCAGAGACAGCGCCAGCTGCAGTGGCAGTCATCTTCCCAGCTTACTGAACACGCGACCAAAGTCCTGCACTGCACCCGCTTCAGCTCCCAGCACAGATCTCTATGGGTGCTGCTTAGCTCCCTCCCTCTGCTTCTCTTAATGTCAGGAACCGCCAGGACTGGAGAGGTCCTAAATTTGTGCTGTGCCCATTGCACAGAACACCATTTTGCAGGGCAGTACCAGCATGACACTGCCAGGCACGGCTGTGCTGTTGGGCATACCACAAAAAGTTGCTGGATCTGTCCTGCACCACCCAGTCCTCTGGCATATCCAACACACTGCAGACCTAATGAGTTCAATTCTCACCGAAACATCGTGTCTCACGACTCCAAAGCTGCTGCTGTTTGGAAAAACACCTCAAAACCTAGCACTGCCTCCCCACAAGATTATTCACTGCCTCCAAAACGCATCCGGGTTTCAGGAGGCAAAGCTCAGATGGTTAATGGATGGTGTGCAGGGTGCAGAATCGGCATGTCTGAATGGACACTGCAACATTTCTGGCCGGGATGGGCAGTCTCCCCAGGCACTAACACAACAGACCAAGTGCGGAAGGCTTTCATGCAGACTAAGATGGTTACATGCAAAGCGAGAAGGTGAAAGGTCCAAGTACCAGGTCAAAGGTTGCCTCGAGCGGTCGCTTCAGTGATCTGACAGCTGGCTGAGTCTTAATTAGCAGGCAGCGAGCACATGATGGCAATGGGCCGGGGAGGGGGATCAAGCACAGTGACAAAAACAGCAAGCAGAGGTGTGTCAAGAGAGCAACATTTGGGGGAAGCGAAGAGAAAGAAAAAAAAAAAAAAAAAAAAGAATGCATTATACAATATATTAAAAAGACGAGGCATGCACAACATGGGGCGGCTGAGTAATTACCTGGCCTAGCGGCTAGTCAGCTATTTTGCCTCAGTAAATTTTAAAAGTAAAGAAATATCATCATGGGACATATGCTCTAGAGCATCTTCACTGCGGCTGGCACAGCAGATGAGGAGCGCTTGGGGATCACCACCTGCAGGTGGACTTGCGCTGGGCTTTAGCCCTAATTCTGCAGCTACACGCCATGCGGAGGTCAGCAGGAGCGCTCGTGGCAAGGGAAGGACCACCGGTAAAGAAGGGAGGTTCAAGCACATGCTTAAGTGCCATCCTGAACTGGGGACTGAGCCTGACCCAGTTCATCTGACTGTGCTGCACAGGCTTCAGCCAAGCAGGAGTGAGTAAAGCTACTACTTGTGCATGTCAAGTAACTGCAAGATTGGGTGCCTCAGAAATACCTTCTGAATTTAGATTTCAAGTCATTCCAAATCTATTTTAGAAGGTACACCCATTGGTCTAGCATATGTTTTTTGATCCAAGAAAACTGGGCACCATTCTTCCCTTTATTAAAGTCTTATTCCTCAACAGGTATAGTAAATGCATCAAACCTTGAAAAGTCAATGAATAATGTAAGCTGTTTTGGTAGCAGGGGTGATGCAACAAGCCATCAATAAATATTTTAAAGGTTCTAGTTAACAGCATACAAGTAAGGTTAATTACATTTTTAAGAGAAGCCAGCAGCATGAATAAAACATGCACTGGCTTTGGTTAAGTAGCAGTGTCCTAGATAATTAGTGAAAAAGTAAAGATTCAATTGTAAAAAACCAAAGAGTTTCATTTCAGAAGGTTCTTTTTCAACAGACCTGGGCTGTTGTTTCAACAATAATAAAAATAGTAAGAAATCTAATAAACAAACTGTGCAGGACAACTAAATACTGCAGTATAAACTGGTTCTTCAAATTACCTTTCAGGTAATACTGATGCTACAAGGAGGGCAGTTGTTTAATTTCTAGAATCTTCTTGTTTTTGCGTTACATTTCACCAGGAACAAAAAGCAAACTCTTTTACTGTCTTTAAAAAAAAGATATTTATAAAAATTTTAGTAGTCTTACTTGTAAATCAAAAAGGAGACAAGAACCTTTTTTAATATTATTTAAACCAAAAAAAAAAAAAAAATCACAGAATGGATGATGTTGGGAGGGACCTCTGGAAATCATCTAGTCCAACACCTTGCTCAAAGCAGGGTCAACGAGAGCAGCTTGCTCAGGATTGTGACCAGGCAGGTTCCGAACATCTCCAAGGATGGAGGAACCCGTTGCAGTGTTTGACCACCCTCATGGTAAAGAAGTTTTTTCTTATGTTTAAATGGAATTTCCTATATTTCATTTTATGCCCCATTGCCTCTTGTCTTTCACTGGGCACCATAGGGAAGAGTCTGCCTCCATCTTCTTTACTTCCCCCAGCAGGAATTTATACACATGGGTAAGATCCCTGAGCCTCTTCTTCCCTCCCCAGGTTGAACAGCCCCAGCTCTCTCATCTCTGGAATAAACAGGTGCCATTAAATTGAATTCAACAGACTGGCAAACATTTACTCCAGCTAGGAATTTGAACTGGTAAGTCTTCCTTGGCTCTTTTTTAAATTGTAGGTAGTAGAAATCACAATTCAAATTAAAATGCAGGTGGGACCATCTCTACCAGGTCCTAAGTTATCAAACAGATCAGGAGTCACCTTTGGACTGAGTCTTGTCATTTCACTAAACCTTAGCAAAGGTATCAGGCACAAGGCTGCTCAGTTTGCTATGCTTCAACAACTGATACCTTGTCTGTGTCTGCTTTGAAGTCAGTGGAAATTTTGCTACTGACCTCAACAGGCCAGGATCTCCCTGCAAAGGATGTATTACGGGATGGGCATTCTTTGCTTTCACTGTGTACTGAGGAAGCTAAACTGACACCTATGACTTAGCCAGGGAAGGTGTTTGCTGCTGTATTTGCATTCATGTCACCTCATGAAGTCACAACAGAAAATCACAGGGTTCGCCACCCTGTCCTTAACTGGTGAGATGTACCACGCCACTCAGGTCTTCATGCTGTGGTGAGCACATAGAAAGGATGAAGAGATGGGATTCATATTGCACATGCTCTCAGCTCTCTAGTCAGCCATTTACAAAGCACTCTACTTTTCCACAAACGACACGTATGACACAAATGAAATCTCTTAGCAATGGAAATACAGCTTGAGAATAGCTCTACTTACCATTGCAGCTGCAGCTGTCTGGTTCACCTGGTGTTGAGCTGCCTTGATTTTGGCTTGCAGGTGTGCAGGGGGATGAAAGTACTTGCATTTCTCCCTAGAGCATCGACCTTTGATGTAATCCATGCAAACTGTAACAGTATTTTCATTTGTGTCTATCATTGCAATATCTATAGGGTGAGCATAGCGGCAATCATTCTCACCACGTGTGCAATTTCCTCGCTGAAACTCTCGACAAACCTTAAAAGAAAGTCACATTGTTGAGCAGGACATCAAGTTACTCTTCATTCAGTATTTTGAACGCAGAATATCAGTTCAGTTGGCCACATTAAACTATGTGTGTATTCTAAATCCATGCTCATCTTGGGTAGCACATATACCAACAGTCACAAAGACAAGTGGTGCGACTCACAACTAGTTCAGGGTATGAAAAAACCCCACAACGTTACCAAATGCAAGTGAAGTACAGAATTTGTGCAGAATGGAAAGTGACCCCAGGAAGTCAATGTCATTTTGCCAAAACTTTTGGAGCTCAAGATTCCTCCCCTGCCTCTAAAGCTTAAATGTTAAAAACTGCCATTTGTATCTCAGCTGGATTATCTATTTGTTATGGAGCACACTCTTGGATAGGACATTTAATTCTAAATGTTGCATGCTGCTGTTATTTGCAACAAGTACCTTTTCTTAAATACGAGGAGCTTCTTTCACATAGTCTCACTGCCCTCCACAACAAAACTCCGACCCTGGGGTTACATGACAGTGTGTTTGATTACACTGTAATGTGTTCTTAAGGTGTTACCAAAACTGCTAGCTTTACAAAGATCTTGCAGATCCTCGTAAGTTACACATCAAAGGCAGAGAAAAAGGTTTCACAAAACGGATCTGCAAGGTTTCCTTGTCTGAGGAACTAAGACAAATTGTTGAGGACTATAGCTGGTGGTGTAGATCACGTACCAGCACACTATCAGACTGAGTGTGGGGAAAGGTGAGAGGTCATGCGAGAATGGAAGCAATCAGCAAGGTAATATAAAGTACATAACACAAAACAATGCGTTTTGAAATTACACCCTTCTCCACTACCTTCCTGTGTTACAATTTACACCTGCAGGGGCCTCTGAATTCAGGTCCTCAGCCCTCATCTCCTGCAGAGCCTCTGCTTAGGGTTTGAAAGACATTTAAAACTCCTCCAACGCTAAGTCACAGCGTGCCCAGCCAACTGGGGGGGGAGGAGATGTTTTTCCAATGCCCCGTACCCAGCATTCCCAACAGTGTAATGCTTAAAGCTTTCTGTTAAAACTCAATAAGCCCACCTCAAGACAAGGGAAGTGTCTGTTACTTCCAAAACATCTCCCACTCAACTAAATTAAATGGCAGACCATCCACTTGCATTTTTTAAGCATGGCAGATCACACACACAGAACAACAATCCCAGCCCTGCTCGAACACCCACTGAAATCAGAAGAGTGAGTGCTCCCAAATTTCCAGTGACTTCCAAGGATTTGGGATCAGGCCCCACGTGAGAGTCTGCTCAAGCAAAGAACAGCAGCCCTGTGTTAGGAAAGCTGCAGGTTAAACTCTGCACTGTGCTACATCAGGTCATTCTAGCAGAGAGCAACAGCTGGGCCCACATGCCCTGTTCATTCCCGTCAGCAGTATCGTATCAGATGTCCAAATACCTCCAGTTTATCCGTACGCATCAGTTTCTGCCCAGCAGAGCCTCCTGGTACTGTAACAGTAGGATTTCCAGAAACCAGGACAGGAGTATTTGGTAAAAGCTCTGCAGGAACCAAGCCCATCCCAGGAGAAACATGACTCAGGTAGGGACTAAAAGCCATCGTGGGGCTTGTTGCAAGCGATGGAGTCACAGGAAACGTTGTCTGTATATAGAAAGAGGAAAAACAAAGTATTAGTTAAAAAGCTCTGTCATGGATTACCCATCAAAGCCTTGCAGCACTTCAATCCTTTTAGACAATTTGATTAGCAACATCAAAATGCTGTGCTTTCCAATCTATTCATTTATCGCCATTTTCTTGCGATCCATTCGCTTCTCCTGACTCACAGATTTGTGACTCATCCTGAACACAAGGCATCTTTATTTGCCAGATCAAAGCATATTGATGATCTTTATAGTTTAATGACACAATTAAGGATTTCATGCCAGCAATTAGGGCAGGCCCAAATTAAACAGACTTTCATTCCCAAATAAATGTCTCAGCTTCTGTATGTCTACGCCGCAATGCTGTACAGAGACCTCAAGGTAAGCTGCAGCTTCAGGACCTGGAAGCACGTAACTCCATTAGCTACGTGGTTGAATTCACTATCAGCCTGCACTGAGCTCCACGTTATCGTGGCTAGTGTGGCTCAGCTAGACAAATGGGATCATTTAGAGTCAGGCGAGGCATCTCTACTACAGTACACTTGGAGGTCTAGCATTCTGCACACCTAGGGTTTGTTTCAGACTGCCAACAGTCTTCAGGCAAAAGCAATTTTGCAGGAGTATCCCGAGCCTACGCTCCACGTGAATGGCAGCAAGAAGACACCAAACTCACTAGTTTTACAATGTGCCAGACCTCATGGCTTTGCCAAGAGCAGGTGGGTCATGGGCTTGGAAGAGCCATGGACAGATCGTACCAGATGAGATGGCCCAGGTAGGCCAGCAAGAGGTCCAGGACCTCAGCTATGCTGTGAGGAGTGATGTCCCATGAGGAGACAGAACAATGAGCCGTAAAGATGTTGACTGCTTCTGATCCCTAAATCGCATTCGGCAGGCCCTGCAAGCGCGGCAGAGCTTCAGCGCCGGTGGCCAGAGCAGCTCCCTGGCCTGAAGTGCTCCAGCAGCACCGGTCTGGGAAAGGAGCTGCCGTTCTGCCAGGCAGGCAAGATCACACAAAGCTCCTAAGCACGTGCTTAGTTTAAAGTCTGTGAATAGCCTCTGTAGCCAGGGAGTTTGTGAGACTTTAAAGCACCAGATCTGAGGTGCGTTTGGGAATGAAACCAATTCCAGCTGATGAAAAATCCCCCCTGCCCACCCCGAAGACCAGAGCCTGCAAGGCAGCACTCCTGCTCCTGTAGCAGGGGCTCAAGCAGCCCCTGGGGAAAGGAGCCTGTGACTTGCAACTATTTTTATTTTCCCTTCTGTCACCTGCTCCACTGTGAACTCCTGGTTACAGTTAAAGTTGCTCACATTTGCAGGCGTACGTGATGCCGTCCTCGGTAGCTAGAGCCTCTACTCAGCAATAAATGCAAGTGTGCTTATAAAATGGCCTGGGGCATTTTTTTGGCTACACACCTCATCCCCTCCTTGCTTTTACTTTTGTACCTCTAGTCCTGTGGGTTTCTAAAAGAAATCACACATGGACAGTGTGTTTCTCGACAGCATCTTCATCCCAGTACTTTCATAAGCTAGGAAACACTTTGCTGCTTGTGATCTGGAAGAAGCTAGCCACAGTAACACCAGCCAAGCTGTCCTAACCTATATTTAACTTAATGATACCCCCTTCCTAAGGTCAGAGTAACAGCAAGCAGCTCCTGAGCTGATGGGAAAGGGGATGACAGGTCACTGCCAGCACACGTCCCACTTTCCTCCACAACAAGGAGACATGGCCTCCTGAATCAGCGGCACTTGGTGCTTTAAGTGTAGCAGAACCAGATAATCCTCTGGGAGGGATTTCCAATTTTCCTTCTTTTGAGTCTAAGTCAAGCCCCACTTCAGCTGATGGGAGACTTTAACCGTTAAACCCAGAGATCCTCCAGTCCACGGCCCTTTATTAAATCATTTTCTTCTCTCTTTCAATTCTCTGTGGCTCCCAGACATTTTACACCTTTTGCTGCTAGAAAAGTTCTTTAAGGATCTTCAAATGCTGTGACTCCCTGAACACTTTAGTGAGAAGGCAGCATCCATTAGACTGTTTTCTTTTGTGTGAGCACTAGTAATTACAGTGGCATCTGCTGAACTTCTGCCACCATTCACACTGTAAATGCTATTTTAAGGAGTTTCTCCAGCCTGGCCAGTCTGCACAGGGTTATGCTGGGGCCCAACACACGTTCTCAGCACTTGTTTTGTATACCCGTAATAGCCCAAACCTTGCAGCACATGGGGCTTGCACAAATGTGCGGGCAAATCTACCCTATGTGTTTCCAGCACCCAATACGGCAGGAGTCCTGGGTATCCTGACAGAGTAGGTGTGGCACAGACATTGCTCCAGAATTTCAGGAGATCCTTTAAGGCAGGCTTCCCCTGCCTGGCCTCGAACACAACCAGGAGCCAGCCCGAGGACCTAGCTGGTTTCTGAGACAGAGGGGAGATGTTCCTCCCACTGCTCAAGCAGAGGATGCCAGGGCATTTGTGCAGCCAGAGAGGAAGGCTAGGGGCTTGCAATGCTTCACACTGAGTGAACTCACCAGAAACCGGTGGGAAGGGGTGCAAAACATTCGCGAAGAAATGATATATCAGCCCCTCCACCAAAGCCACTACAAACTGGGAGGCAGGTCCTGTCCCTGAAACACAGTCCCCATCTCCAAGGCTGTTCACTCAAGAGCAATCCCTCTCCTCACTAGGAACGACTGGCAAGGGCTAAGGGATCTGAACCCAAGCTGAAGAAGAGTGGAGGAAGGATGTTTATGAAGAGCAATTGAGGATGTACCCATGATCCTGGAGACCTGCAGAGGGGTGCATGAAGGAGCAGGATGGATTTTTATCACTGCCGCTGGCTGTTCACCCATTTCCATGCCCTGGCATCTGCTGCCACGTTCCCAAGGTTTCACAACTGCTTCTTCTGCCCACCTGAACTGTTCGCCCGGTGCCGATGACTGAAAGTGACAGCTCTGCTCCACACCCTGCCCATGGGCAGAGGACTGACACTTGGCAGCCACACAGGTATTTTCAGCAGATGCACAGCCAGAAAACGAGCAGACCTCGCTCAACACGTTAAACCTAGAAGCACTGGAGTTTTTAAGTCTGAACTGTGCTAAGCGCACTGAAAACTGCTCCTTTGTAAGCTGGCATCAGGGAGCTCTGTATTTATTGTGGCTGATGAGGGGAAAAGATGGGCTGCGCTCATTGCCAGCCCCAACTGCCTGTCTTGGATTGGGAAATCCAGTCTGGCTCATGCATCAGTACCAGTAATAAAGATGCTGCCAGCCAAATCTCTCCTCCCTTTACGTCTGTGCAGGTCCCCTGTGCCAGGCCTGTCCTGAGGGAATTCGAGTGAGTTTCTTCCTTGCAGCCAGAACCCAACTGTAATTTTTACTCCAAACAGCACTGCTCTCCTCAACATGCCTCCTCATCTACCTCTTGTGATCGCATCCAGCCAGGAGACCTGATAGATCAATATTATGACTGTACACTAAAAAGAAAAGTCAGCTTAGTTGCTGGTGTGCTCTAGGGCAAAACAGCCGGATTGAAAGTATCAACACTTACGCCTGCTGCCCCCCTTAAAGCTCTTGCAAGTTCAGGAAATACAGGGGCACATTTCCTTGCAAACTACCTTTTATTAATCATAGCACATGCAGACACTACCAGTAAGTCCTGAGCAGAGAGAAACAGGTTACAGTGCAGCAGCAGAGGGGTTCAGACCAGTAACAGCTCACAAGACTGGTTTACTGAGTATTAAAATAAATAAATAAAAGCTGAAATGGCTGTTGTGAGAACACATCTGGGGGGAGCGCTGCCAAGGACTCTGACATCTCTGAGCTCCTCACAGACCCCAAGCACAGGAGCCACTGGGTTAAAGGTGTGAGCAGAGAGAAGGGACGGTCCCAGGGAGGGGCATTTGTCACCACTGGTGGTGACAGAACCTGGAACAGCTGATTTTGTTAACAAACTAGAAGTTGCATTCAATTTGCTTAGTAGCAGAAATCATGCTAAAGCTAGAGAAGAAACACATAGTAGGTGTGAAGAGGAAGGCAGAGGAGCGGCTGGTGTTTTGTCGAACACAAGTGCTGTCTCAGCCAGGAAGTGTTGATTCTGAGTTACCTCAGACCCTAAAAAGGGAAAGCCTGAAAATGAGAGACCCAATATAAATACAGAGGTGTTGATGGCATGAAGGAGGGGAGACAGGTCACTGCTAAGCAGCTACACATAGAAAACACACAAAAAACAGCGGCAGCTTTTATTAGTCTGGTGATAGAAATGTAGAAGATAAAGATGTTGTACTGAAAAAGCTGAAGACCCTGATACTGAAAGCATAATTGATGCTGTTCAGAAAAAGCAAAAACCTGTGTTCCCCTCCAATGCAACTGCATGGGGCTGGCTGTAAAACCACCCCTCTAACATGAAGGCTGAACATGCTGGAGTGAATCCAACCGGCCAAAGCATCCAGCTACCTATCACCACAGATGCTCGTTTCCCCAGTCAGACCGCAAAGACACACTCCTAGCTCAAAGGATCTCTCATTTGTGGGCTACTGTAGTGTAAAAGTCAGGTGTTAATGCCCCACAGCACTGCCTCTTGGCAGACACCAGCTCCCGGCTGGCCAGGGTACGTGTGTTTATTCATTCCTAGTGTGCCTTTGACTAGAGGCTGAGATATAGATCAGTTTTTTGCTGCATGGAACAAATGCATGCCCAAAACACTGTTGAAATCTGCTCCAGCACTTGTTCCAAGCGTCACTGGTCAAGTGAGTTGGTCACCCTGTGCTTTAATCCCTCCATCAGCACCAAGGGGCAGCAGCAGGGTCCCGCTGGCCCAGGAGGGGACACAGGGCTGGGTCAAAGTCTGGGTTGTCTTCAGGAGCATGGGTAACTCAGAGCTGTCAAGACAGTCTTGGCTACGAAGACCTTGACAGGAAGAAAAGATTAAGAGCTTGAAAAGAGAGCGAGCTCAGAGAGAGGAAACAACTTCCCAGGGCAGCAGCGGAGGCAGCTGCAGGGCAGGAGTGCAGAGGCAGGTGTGTCAACACTGCCGTGCTCTATCCAACTGCCTGTTCAGACACAGCTAACAGGGCAGCACCACGCAAGCCACTGCCCTGCTCCACCAGGTCAATTTAGAGCCGGTGCTGAAACACCTCCATGGCCAGCTCCAAAAGTCTGTCTCGCACTGCTGCAAAGGGACAAAGCAGAATGGAGAGGGTAGGGATCAGGCCCAGGGTGCAGCACTTTTTGGGTGGTCTTACTTTGGTGCACACATGGCTCAAAGTGACTGTATCTGAGAAACCAGACACAGCATTGACCAAAATGGCTCTCCATATCAATGCCAGAGCCCAGCTCTATTCACCTTAGAATCATAGAATAGTTTGGGTTGGAAGGGACCTTTAAAAGTCATCTAGTCCAACCCCCCTGTCGTGGGTAGGGACATCTTCAACTAGATCAGGTCGCTCAGAGCCCCATCCAACCGACCTTGAATGTTTCCAGGGATGGGGCTTCAACCTGACTTTTACACAGTCTAACAGAGACAGAGGCGCAAAACCAACGCAGAGAGCTTCCAGCACAGCTCAACCAAAGCCAGCAGTCAAGGTGAGTTTGGACTTTCAAAAGTCAAGGCTCTAGTAGAGTCTTCCTACTTGGCACCGACATGGTCTCTGCAAGGTCTCTCCCGGACAAATACACCATGCTGAGCAAATAGTCTGCTCCACGTCCTTGCCTGACTTGTTTTAAAGTGCTGTACGAAGCAGTCTGTTTGAAACTGCATCACGGGCACCAAACATTCACGTGATTCTCAGCTTTGCACGAACAGTTAGCAGCAACATCAGAGAGCAACCACGACTTCAGAGAAATAAGCTCACACTAGCAACCATTAATTCACACCTAGTAGGCTTCCGTGAGCAGCATGCAGCAGGCAGCCCAGCTGGGACATGGTTCTTCTCCAAGCAGCACCTTCATTAAACAGCCATCATCAGGGTCCTGGCTCTTGGTTCAATGGGAAGATTAGCTCTTGCTGGATGTCAGTGGTGGTGCAAGAAGATCTGGTGGTGAATGTTTAGATGCAAGCTCACAGACAGACACATTCAACGCCATTTCAGGAAGCGTGGTGAAAAGCTGCTATGTCAAGTGCTGGGTTTTTTTTGGTTGGTTGGTTGTTGGTGTTTTGTTTTGGGGTTTTTTTTTTTTATTTTTTTAAACACCGTAGCTTTTCTGGTGAAAATTGTTTTGTTTTGGGTTTTTTTTATTTTTTTAAACACCATAGCTTTTCTGGTGAAAACGCACTTTAAAATGTCTAAGCATTCAGCTACTGTTTGGAGCTATTAAGC
Source organism: Aptenodytes forsteri (assembly GCF_000699145.1). Lineage (NCBI taxonomy): Eukaryota > Metazoa > Chordata > Aves > Sphenisciformes > Spheniscidae > Aptenodytes > Aptenodytes forsteri. Next base: position 1,410,387 of record NW_008796175.1, on the reverse strand, counting down.
ACGCTGATCCAAATCTCATCTCTGGCAAGCATCCCAATTAAGCAGGCATCCCGTTGATCAGCTTTCTGATCACATGGGATTTGTTCTGCTGCTGCATCTGATATAATACTTTCTGCTTTGAAGAATTTCATGTGTAGCCAGAAGGAGGCCCCACCCTTCTCATTTAGAGAGAAAAAAAATTCTCAAAGCCTGCTTCCACTGGCAGCATCTTCAGGAAATCAAAGGCGGGTGAAAGAGCAATCTCTTGTTTGTCCTGAAATTGGTGTGGAGCAAGTCGGGCAGCAGGAATTAGACCAAAAGCTCGTTTACTCTGAACAAAGTGTGGGAAAGCAGGAAGGGAGCAGTCATTGCAGAACAAATTTTTATTTTTCTTCTTTGCCCATGTCTCTCTCATGGCACAATTTAGAAACCAGAGACCTTTCTCATCAGATAAGGTTACCTCTGAAATGAGAGTACTAACCAGACAAACCGACAGATTCAGTCTCAGAGGCAATTTAAAAGGCAGGAGTGAAATTGCAGGAGGAGTGAACTGGACCTGCAAGATTGCAAAATGGGAAGATGGGAACTTTCCAAAGAGGAAATCCCAAAGATGTTTTGAATAGCCAGCCAAAGAGCATCCACTGTGAATTCCCCACAGAGGAAAACCCCAAACAGGAAAGGTTTGCTTTTGGTACAGGACTAGGAAACCAGTGCTACATTTTGTGGGAATTCAGGATTTCCTTCTCATGCGCACGTACTTTCATGAAAAGTGAACTCCACAAAAAGAGGTGCAAAGATTACAGCAGATTAGAGTTTAAGGCGCAGAGCAACTAAAGATTTTTTTCTGGGGCCCATTTTCTCTTCTGCCTCACTTTTCCATCTTCGAAATGGGAAGAATAAACAGCATTTCCCTAACATACATGGCAGGGTGAAGATAAAGCTGCTAACACACACGCAGGATGACCAGAGTGAGGGTGAACACGGAAGAGCCTTCACAAGACAGGAGGAACACGCCAGACTGGGGAAATGCCCCGGTATGGTGGTAGAGCACCATCACGGAGGGACACTGGCCAGCTTTCCCTCCTGAAACACAGCATCGTTGCAAGCTCTTACACCAAACAACACAAGAGCATCCAGCAAGGAAGAACCTTCCACCAGTCTCTTGTGAGGATAAACCAGAGACACTCCAGCTTGTCAAAGCTGGGATGCTGAGTCTGAAGCCTCATTTGGGCAGAGGAGCCAGGCGCTGTAGGCGGGATACCAAGAGGCCAAGTGCAGGTTGGTACACAGACTTGCACATCTTCAGGCTGGAAGAGTCTGTCCTAGGGATCCAGCCAGACCTCCCGTGTGGCACAGCATGGGGAACCTCACCCAACAACTGCACATCAAGTGCATGTTGCCCCAGGAAAGACATTCAGCCCCGACTTTAAATGGAGAATTCCTAATTAGGCTCTTGGTTAAAAACGTGCAGCTTATTTATGTCAGCACCAAAAAGCTGCTTCAAGACCTCTGACATTTCTTAAAATACACATAGCGACAGACTCAAACTCAGCTGACAAATGTCACCCCATCCCAGATACACCAGCCAGCAGACACAAGCCATCCTCTCCCTGGCATAACAGGGTTCTCCAGCCTGAAAACCTGTTTTAACCGATAGGCTACAGCAGGGACAGGCAGTGAAGGCTTCTCTGAACTACCTGCTCTGCAAACACCCGTCTCCCACAGGCTTCCCTCCCTACCTGAAGAGAAGCAAATCTTTCCTGCTGTTAGTATAAAACAGCATTACTGTGAAAAACAAGTGACAGGGCTGTGACATTAGCACAACTCTCTGCTGGGACAAATGCAGTGAAATGGGTCTTACTCCAGACATAAAAATGTATTAAGGTCTGGGTAGGATTAATCTTCCCCAATTTTAGCCCACCAGTACAACACATCTAGTCCAAGGGACACAACTGGCCCCTTGCCACAGTGTGGAAGAACTCCAGCATCCTCACCCCAATGTAAAACAGCTATCCAAAATAGGATCCATTGGAATTGAGCCACTTGGAACTTCTGGAACGTACATGAATTAACTGGTCAAATATCCACCTGGTGGCAAGACCGTTCCACTTGATGCTCTGAATCTCACAGCTCCTTAGTTGTCAGAGGAAAGGGGAGCCACAGCTTGCAAGAAGATGCAGAGGTAGCATCAGACATCCCTCTGGAAGATGCTGCCCAACTCCGTGCAGCACAACCAACCACCTGAGCAAAAGCACAGGGCTGGGTCCTCCACGAGGAGACAGGAAAGAAATGTGGAGCAGCGTGACCCCGATTCATTGCTGTAACTTACAATTGGCTGTAGCTGCGCGCCTGGTAGCATGAACTGCATTTGCTGAGCAAACATGGCTGCGGCTGTCTTCTGCTGGATCAGGTTGTTGCGTCCATTTATTTCAAGTTGTGTTTTTAAGTGCGGGGGAGGGTGGAGATATTTGCAGTTCTCCCGGGTACACCGGCCCTAAAAAACATAATGAAACAGCATTTCACTGATTACTCCCAGACATAAAAATGTATTAAGGTCTGGGTAGGATTAATCTTCCCCAATTTTAGCCCACCAGTACAACACATCTAGTCCAAGGGACACAACTGGCCCCTTGCCACAGTGTGGAAGAACTCCAGCATCCTCACCCCAATGTAAAACAGCTATCCAAAATAGGATCCATTGGAATTGAGCCACTTGGAACTTCTGGAACGTACATGAATTAACTGGTCAAATATCCACCTGGTGGCAAGACCGTTCCACTTGATGCTCTGAATCTCACAGCTCCTTAGTTGTCAGAGGAAAGGGGAGCCACAGCTTGCAAGAAGATGCAGAGGTAGCATCAGACATCCCTCTGGAAGATGCTGCCCAACTCCGTGCAGCACAACCAACCACCTGAGCAAAAGCACAGGGCTGGGTCCTCCACGAGGAGACAGGAAAGAAATGTGGAGCAGCGTGACCCCGATTCATTGCTGTAACTTACAATTGGCTGTAGCTGCGCGCCTGGTAGCATGAACTGCATTTGCTGAGCAAACATGGCTGCGGCTGTCTTCTGCTGGATCAGGTTGTTGCGTCCATTTATTTCAAGTTGTGTTTTTAAGTGCGGGGGAGGGTGGAGATATTTGCAGTTCTCCCGGGTACACCGGCCCTAAAAAACATAATGAAACAGCATTTCACTGAATGTAACACTCAGGGCAGCCAGAGAAATTTAATTAAGGATTGTTTGGGTTACTGTAACAACACAAACATCTAGGTGGAGGCAGTTTAGTAGCTACTGTGCCTCTTTTGTGATTTTTCTATAGAAGTGCAATACTGAGGTGAAGAGAAGAGCAACATGACTTCTCCTGCTCTAACACTAACTGAATACTATCAAGCTAAACCCAAAAGTTAGGCTTCCTGATGTTAAAATGATTGTTGTAAAAAAAAAAAAAAAAAGCTAACACAAATACCAGCATTTTCAGAAGTTAGTGGCAACAGCTCCAGAAACAACAACAGAAATTCCCCATTTTCTTGTGTGGGTTGTTTTTCCCCTCCCTCCCAACACCAGACCACTTAATTGGCCCTGACAACCAGACAGCGAGAAACAAAACTGTCTCCACCACTTCCCCAGCTGGGCTGGGTAAAACATTAAGACGACAGCTCTGTAAAGCAGCACCTCTGATCTTCAACATGCATGTACTGAGATGCTGAGAACTGGTAGTCACAGGAGGAAGAACTGAAACAATTTCCCCTTTGTGCTTTCATTTGTTAAAAGCCACAGTATGTTGCATCCCTGACTACTTCCCCCCCCCCGCCAAATAAACATAAGCACTAGGGAAGCCAGTGGCTCCTAAAAAGCAAAGGATCACTAATGTTACAGATCACCTCAAATCAACTGAGACCATCACTTTTAAAAAACATCTATAAACTGTGCCTTGCTTTAATAGTGTTTGCAAGTAGACGTAGGAAGATAAATACCAACAGTCCACTGAACACAGAAAACTAGTAACAAATTTTGTCGTTAAGATGAAATAATTCTTGAAAAATAGTTCCCCCCCCCCCCTTTCTCTGTGTATTCCCTCCTCAAGAAACAGAGGCATACAGAATACAAGAAACATTTCATGCAACTTTATGCGTAAATTTTATAAATAACTTCTGGTGAATTTTTTTGAGGAAGTAATTCTGCTGTAGCTATTCAGAGCCTAATAAAACAAGGCCAGGCCTGGGGACCACAGAGCTGTTGCATGACAGGTAACTAATAATTGTTCCTGCAGCCAGCAAAGGAGCAGGACCGTCCATTACCCAGCCTGTCCCTGGCACTCTCCTCAAGGGCCGGACACTGAGTTCTCGGTCTCAATATATTAAGTTTGCTTTCAAAAACGGGGCACATCGGGTGACCCCACATACCTGCTCCTGTTGGCAGGATCACACACAGCAGAGCTGTAATCCCATAACCAGGTCCACAAAGGTACACCCATTACACACCACCGCACCCAGGGCACAGACTGGTGGAAACCCTCTGGGATGGGCCCCTGCCTGCATCCAGGATGCTCCCCTGGGGATTTTTAAGATCTGTATCTGCCTGTACAAATGTACAGGTGGAATCGCTGGACAGTCTGGGTACCACTGCACAAAGCTGACACTGCTGCAGGGGTTGCTTTTGAACCCCCAGACAGGCTCCTCAGCACGCCAAGAGAGGGGCAGGTCACTGGAGAGCAGTCGAAGATCTGCAAGCTTTATGTGTGCTTTCCTCTGCCCCCTTTCCTGGTGAGGATAACAGCTTCACTGGGGAAAGGGCTGCAGAGCCCATCTGCGGCGTGAAAGGGGCTGTACAATGGGGCATCATGAGAAACAGGCTCCTTTATCTTCTCCAAGGAGATCAGAGCGCTAAACAAAACTCCTGGCTCCCTGTTATTATTTAGAGGCAAATAATTAAATGCAAGAAGTGATGGTCTAAACCCACTGGGACAGGAAAAAACACTCCCAAACTTCAGCAGCCCGCCTTTGCGGAGTGAAACTCTCTGCCCTGCTCCTAGAAGAGCCCAGTGGCTCCTGACAACCCAACTCAAAAAGAAAGAGGCTTTTTAATGCTATTGTTTTGGCTTCTCAGCAATCTAACAGCCCCAGATCCCCAGCAGTGAGTTAACTGCTCACAGGCCCAGAGCACATGAATCTTCATCACCACACACTTTCTTACATCTGTGTAAGGTGAGGGTAAAATGGCACCACACAGCTGGCTGGTGCTCAGACAATCCAGCACTACTACAAGGTAAATAACTGCATTAATCTGGAAGGAGACTCATCAGTGCTAGGTAGGTTTGGGTCATCCTTCTCATGGCATCTTTCCAGCTGCATGGCATCAGGTCCCTCCACAGCCCTTCCCATCACCTGGGACCCAACAAGAGTCCAGCATTCAGGCTCAGAGCATATCTGCAGCGTCTCACCTCCACAACTTCTGCGGGGCTGCTCAGGTTGCTGCAGACCAGGAGCAGACCCCGCAGAGCAGCGGGTTGTCCGATGGCCAGGCAGCTGGTCTGTTCTAAGCTCCAGTCTTCGAGGGCTTACGCATCAGCCTTAGAAATTCCTCCTGGTTGAAACTTGGCACAAGTGCTTTGGGTTGGGAAAACACTAATTTCTACCAAATTTGGAATAAATCTGTGTAGATGTTTCTACACTGCAGGAATGGAGAAGATGAAAAAAGAGCTACTATTTTTTGTAAACAATACTTACAGGGCCTTCTTCAACTTGAAAAGGACTTTGCTATTCCAACTGAAATTTTGCATGTCATTGATACTAGCCACCCCAGCTTGGTGTGAAGCTTCGTTCTACTTTTTTCTCAAAACAGAGTTTGTTTAATTCCAACAGGGGGTTCTACAAACAGGACGTTTTTATTAAAAATCCACATACAGCATGAGGCCTTGATCCTGCAGACAAAGCTGTGAGCAGAAAGCAGTGCCCACACAGAGTGCTACTGGTTTCAATGAGGACATGTATTTGCGAGGAACTGAGAGCTGTGCAGATGCTGCCGCAGAGCAAAGGCTGTGAAGTGCAGCAGGGTTGTCAGTCAGGCCTTCTAGGGCTCCAGGAAGACTAAATGAATCACCGCTGCACTTGGATTCAAAACCACACCTTCAATCTAGCTCATTCTCATCATCATTTTGATCCTGAGCATAATCAACCACTGCATTTCACCAGGACAGGTTAGAAGCCACAGCTGAGTCAGGTTGCCCTCTCCAACACCACAGTAGGTTCTTCATCTCTCAGACAATGAATTTTAGGAACTGATGATGTGATGGTGACACAAAATGTTCCCAGTTTAGACATCCAGCTATGAAACAACTTTCAAGATGTCTTGCTCTGAAGTGATGGGCACCTCTAGTATCCTCTGAACTCCAACACTGGTAGGGGTGATCCCTTCTACACTTCTATCACAATGCCCACAGTTCACTACTTCTCAGCAACACATACACTCTTCAAGACCAATTTCAGCTCTACGAAAGCCGCCAGAAGGACAAAGGAACTGCCATTATTCACTTCTCAGTACCAGCTGCAACACAGCAGGGAAAACAACAGGGAACTGGTAGCAAATCTGCTGTGTGGATACTGGGCTGGGGACAAATAAGGACAACTCCATTTTATACGTGGGTGGCCTAGGAATACAATATGAGAAAATACAACAGGAGTCAGCCCCCTAAGTTTCAGGTGAGCATCTTTATGCTAAAAGGCCCAGTTTTGCTGCAGTGACTAGCTGTGGCTCCAGCACATCCAATGCTCAGTACAGGGCACAGGACAGCCCCAGTGCCCTGCAGAGACACTCTCCAAGCTGAGCGTTGCACTAAAAAGCACCATCCTAGCACCTGCAGCAGGTCGCTGCATGTGTCAGGAAGGGGCACAGTGCTCAGAGACCGACCTGTGTCAGCGAGCAGCGTGCTGAGCCTGCTGGGACCAGTGTAGCCATCCTGTTTTAACTGGAGGAGTTTGTTGCTGTTAATTTAGCATGAGCATTGACTCCAGGGAAGGTGCATTGCCACCTTGTCCCGGGTGGCACGCGAGCCTGCAGCCAGGGAATCACCACCCAGCAACACACTCTGCTGCTGGCCTTGGTAACGTGCTAAATATAGCCATATTTTCTGGCTCCTCGCAAAATGGAAGGAGTCTGAAGGACCATATTCGTCAGCTTCTTTGCCAACTACAGCCAGGAGGGAAAAGCATATGGACTGCACTTCCCAAGGCTTGAAAAATGGATATTAAAAATAAATCATTAAAAGATTTTATAAGAGTATCTTCTCCCCCTTTCCTTCCACACACTCCCCCACCCTTACAGTAGGCTGCTGGCATGTGATTGACTCTGTGTTGCCAACTTAAGTCATGCTGTGATGGCGCATACTGTAAATGGCTGGCATCTGACACTAGCTAATGTGACAGCAGCTTGCAGTGCAACAAAGCCAGCTGTTTCGAGTGCAGCACTGATGGCAGCACACTTAAATCCAGTAGAAAAACCTGCATTACACCTGGCTGTTTGGAGTCTGCTGGGCTGCACCTTGTCATCTGCATCCTAGCTCAGAGGGATGCAAATAAAAGCACACCGGGTACTGCACCAGGCTGGATGAACCCACCCTAAGCATGCTGCACAAATTCTCTTCTCATTGGCTGCTGAAGTAAGCTGAACTGTGCTGCAGAAACAAGGCTTCCAGCACAAACCCACGGCTTGCTCATGTTTGCACCAGTAATGCAGTTTGTTACAGTCTTTTTAATCCTGGACACCAGCGAGGGGTTCCAGAGCAGACATGTATTTCTGGTTTTAATGACTGCACTGTATGTCCCATCAATCACCAGCAGTTCTCATGTGAAAATCTTTAAGCTAATATTGCTTTTCACACACTGGAGGCTGCAGTAGGTTTGTGCCCTGACTATGCTGTCTTTTCCACAGACACTGATGACATGTGCAACGACTGACAGCAAAAAGAATGAAAAGAGACCAGGCAGGAAAGGATTTCCATGTTTTGCACAAAACCAGGCACCAAAACACAGCTTGTCTGCATAACTTTTCCCTGCATGAAGCAGCAGATTTCCACCCCTCCAAGAAGAACTCAGTGGTGAGGCACATTCAGAGATGTGCTGGCCCTGCTTACTCAGTGCCTGCTGCTCCAGCACTGAGGCACGAACGCTCTCTGCTTTCCATCCCACGCTGCACATGCACACAGAGGCCTTCTCCTGGCCAGGGATCCTCACTCCTGTCAGAGCCTTGCATGGCTTTCACATGTGCAATACAACCTCAGCCACCACGGTGTCTGCCCCTGCATCTGGACAGCAGACAGAGACCAGGCTGCAGAACTGCCCACAAAGCATGAATTGCCATGCAACAGTGGGAGGCAGAAAGGGGGGAGCTCTGGGCTTCATCCCTGTGTCCATGCAGCGCAGCTAAGAACATGTACTGAGCAGCACATGCTGCTCCAGGTCTACCCCTGCTGTCATCTGCTCTCTAAGAAAAGAGAGACACTGGGAGGCAGACTTGGTATCTGGTAATGCCCAAGCTCAAAGTCCTTCGCCCACCCTATAGGAACTTGCAGCTTCAAAGATAACCTCCCAGGAAAACAAACCACCAGGGCGTTGGGAACACTGTCCATCCACCACCCCAACTCAAGTGTTTCGTGCTCGTTACGGTTTGTCCCTAAGCAATTTGCTCCAGGGCTGAACAACTGGCATGCTGGCTCATCCTGCCATCTCCAATGCGCTGCATGGCTCATTCTGCCATCTCCAATGCTGCACCACACTCCTCTTTCTGCACAGGTAGAGAGCTGTGCTGGAGGGAGGAAGGGAGATGGCTGTCCATCTCACTGCTGGAGCAAACACCTTCCACTCAGCAAACAACATCAAATAGCATGGAAATAGCATGTTTTCAACTGGAAAACAAAGGAGGTTGGAGCCAACAAGTCAGCCTGATCATTAGCGAGTGTTATGTCTCAGATAGGTGTTCATGCAGCCAAGCTGTCACTTGCTGCAGTTCAAAGCCTAGCTCTGTACATACCTTATCTGCAATTCTTTTCTACAGGCTAATGAAATGTTAAAAGTTACACTGCCAACTGAGTCAGTGAGAAGTACAACCTTGCAACCTCCCTTGAACATTGACCCTGGCACAGTACCTCAGATTAACTTTTGCTTAATAGCAATGCTTTTCTCCTCACGGCGTTAGAGCAGCTCACTTTTACAGAGAGGTTTTAAAGTGTAATTATGTACAAAGCACTCCTTGAATGTGTTCTCATGGAAGGCTGTTAGCCCACCTAGAAGGATCCTAAAAAGCAGGCCTAGAAGGATGTAGAGAAGTGACACATCACCCCTAGGCCTACACAGATCAACTTCACCTATTTTCTTTGTACCTATTACTTGTGTATTTCCCAGACAAGGGACTCCAACACATCATTCTCCCTGCAGCTATAAAGCTCTTCCTGATTCTCAACTGCAGTTTTGCTCCTCCTGCAACCAAAGCCTAAAACTTGTCTTACTCCAGAGGGCCAGAACAGGAGTTACTCCCTTCTGCTTTGAGGAAGGGCCCATACTTAAAGGCTGCAGTCACATCTATCCCCCTTCCTCAAACCTCTCTGCTCTAGACTATGCAAACCATGCTCTTTCAACTTTGTGAGCACGGCCTCCAAGCCTTTCATTAGGCTGCTCCCCCAGTCAGCCTGCACCCCTGCTGACATGTGTGCATGCACGGGGCACTGCTAAACCCTTACCAGTGCTGTGCATGTACGAAGATTTTTGTCACGTGTCCTGCAGATGACACTGCTGCTTATACATCCCTGCATGACATTTTCTTTCCTTCTAACAGTGTAACATTTTTGATTCACTCTCAACAAGCCTTTTCCAGAACTGCTGCCTACCCAGCTATGCTGCATCCTGTATCATGCAGCTGATTCACTTAAATGCAATATTTTGTACTGCTTTTATTGAACTCACACCCCTTTTTTATGGACTATTTTTCCAACCTGTCAAGATTATCTGCAAGTCCACATCTGGTTCTCTAAAGTGTCTGTAGTTCCTCCCAGCTCAGAGCACCCTACCAATTTAACAAGCGTACTCTCTCTATTCCATCATTCAAGTCATCAGAACAAAACAAAACCAAACCGAACAGTCTTGCCAAGCACAAGACTGCTTCCAGACTGCCACTGAACTCAGTCTTCCAAGCTGTTGTGGGTTGTCACATAGAAGTTTCTCCTATGCTTTGTTCCCTGTCTTGTTTGGAAACTGATTTGTGCCACGTCAAAGGCTCCCAAATCCCATGCCAGCACTCCATCCTCCCTCTCTCTCTGAAATAACCCATCTCAAAGGCTTTCCAGTTCTACCGCTTTTTCTGCTCCTCTCTGGACACCTGTAGGGATGCTAGAGAGCTAGTGCTCTGTACCCTTCCTGTGCCAGGACTCCTACTTGCCATCAAACATGCATTTGTACACAACATTGGGTACAAAGAAGCCGGAGGTCTGAAGTTACTTGTAACAGCAATAAAAAAAATACAGCACAGCTAGTTGCTGACATTTTTCAAATGCAGGTGTAACACCCATTTACAGAGAGCCCAAAGACTGCTGTTATGGTGTGGATCCTGCTGTGAACAGATCACAGTTGAAAAGAAAAAGCAAAACGTATCTTCTAGTTTGCCATCTGGTAATGCTATCAGCCTCAAAGGGAAGGGAAGCAACATAGACTTCCTATCATACAGAAGTTTCAATTTCAATGTATGTGGATAAAAATGCTAGAGTTAAGGTTAATCTGGTAGCTTCCAGGTATGGATGATATAGACCCCATGAAATGCATGTTCTACCTAGGAATGAGTACAGTTCATGAATACATAATTTGCTGGAAATAGGATTCAAACAGCTCATAAAAAGCACAAACCACAGTTTTGCAACATCTCTAGGATGAGCTCTGCCTAACTTCTTTGAACTTCCCACCTCTGGGTCCAAAGAGCCACCTCCCTGAGCCTGTGCAGACAGATGAGAAGAAAACTGCTAAAAACACCCCAGGTGTTATTTTGGCCCAACTCAGCTCCCCTGCAGTCGTTCAAGAAACCTCTTCAGATTTTATGCTGTTCTGAACAATGCTCTGAGCTACGGCAGCAGCGTGTCAGCTCCAACCCGGGACTGCTCAGGCGAACAGGGACATGTCTTTTGTCAGGGTACAGAGGACAAGAGTCAGACCTGCCTTTCCACACAGCTTCAGTGGAAAAACCTGAATATCTATCACAAGCTCCTAGGGCTACCAATGCTCCCAGCACTCTCAAGGCAGCCCCAGCTCGTCGCTGAAACAGTGACTGAATTTCATGGCTTCAATGAATGTCAGGTCAAGCCCTTTCTGAGCAAGCCTAGACTCGATTTTGACTGAAATGAGTGAACCCTGATGTTTTGCATGATTTCAAATGAAAGCAGGTGACATTCGGCAGCTACAACAAGAGTTTTGGGTCCTTTTGAACTGAAAGCTCAAAGCAAAGCTCAGTGGCACATGCAAGTGCAAGGCAGCTAGAAAGCCCTCGGAGCAAACCAAGCAGACGTGCTGTGTTCAACCCGCTGAAGTGAGACTGGTGCATTATGCACAGTCCCAGTCTGCCCAGTTCTCCTCTCCCTACAGCTGTGGGGCAGAGCCTTAGGAGGATAACCAGGAGGTAAAAAAATAACTGTAGGGGTTTGGGCTTAAAAAAATTTTATTCCTCTGCAACCTTAAAAAAGCAAGTCGGGCAAACACAGCCACTTCAGCCCAGTAAGTCAGAAAAATGCAGAAGGAATGGGAAGCAGACACAAAAATCCCTGGCTAGCACACTGGTGCTGCTCTTCAGGCTCCCCATCTCACCCATGTGACTGCCCTGCTAGGATATTTTTGCTTTGCAGGGAGATGGAAGGAAGGACAGGAGGAAGAAAAACATCAGCATCATTTTTGCAAACGTATTCGAGTCCAGACAAAAGCTGCCAACAGCCAGCTGAGGGGACTGCTGAACAAACACTGCTAGAAACCTGTAACACCTCCATCTCTTTGTCATTCTGGCCTTTGTCTATAAAAGCCAACCTCTGTCACAGACACAAACGAGGGCTGAAGAGGCTGTGCCCCTGTGTGCCACTGTGCTGAAGCCCTCTCCTCCATCATAGGACTGGAAAGCAAGCTGCCCCTTGCCACCAGACGCACACCCGCTGTGGCACATGTCCAAGCTGACAGGGCTTTGGTCATCTACCTATCATACAACAGGACAGGTCTCCATCAACGGGCGTTATGTGAGGAACAGCAGCACTTTGCCCAAGCAGGGGACATGCTTCCCATTGTGTGGCAGAAACAATTTAGCAGCTGAACAACAGCACCAATATTAAAAAAAAAAAAAAAAAAAAATACAGTGAGCACATAACATTGCTTCTCTCGCACCAGGGTAAGAGACAGTCATCAGATGCAAAATGCTGGGAACAAATAGACGCACAGCATGGACAAATCCTACTGCAGATGCCAGTCCTTTCAAATAGCGTGTGTAAAACTGCAAAGCACTTGGACAGGGCATTTCTCAAGATCAGATGCACTCTGCTGGGATTCAAACATGCTTATCTAGGAGACTCTTACAGTCTGCAGCCTCAAAACGTTTGTCAAGCTTGTTTTTGTTACACAGCTCAAACCGGAGCAGGACAGAAAAACAAAGCAAAGCAGAGACAGCAGTGTTTCTACATCCTCGTCTCCCTTTTTGGTATCACCTTAACCAGTGACAGTTACTCACAGCTATTGCCAAGAACTTCAAACCACTGAACTCAGCAGGCAAATCCAGCTCCGTACAGAAAGGATGGCTCGTTAGCATGGAGCTCAAGTATTTAAACAAGTACCATCACCCCACCATTTTTTTTTTTAATTTTAATTAGAAACAGGGGGGACATGAAACTACTGTAGTCCAGTAGACTAAGCAGCCACAGGCACCAGCCTAAACTCCCAAATCCTCATTCACCTGGCAATTAGGGAAGCTGAGAGCTGCTGTGAGTGAAGTTTTACTTTTGCACGTTGCTGAATACAGCAATGTTCTGCTGAATTTCCCCAGGACAGCACAAAGAGGTCGTGGCTGTCCTGCTTTCACGCAGGATTTTCATTCCAAGCTGTTTGTTATACTTGAAGGTTCTTACAAACTCGGAGCAGTTACTTTGTTGGGGAAAAGCCCTGTAGCTCCTTCATTATATTTTTTACATCTTGACAACTTTTCCAGCTCTGTTCTCCTGCCAAGCTCTCTTCGTTCAGGCCAATGGTATGCTCTGTTATGTTCAATGAAAAACGTGTATTGATTTTAACGTTTTTGGTTTGCTTGCTCCAAGCAATGGACAGTGTTTACCAAGTCTAAGAAATATATATTAAAAGAGTACAGCACTGTTCAAGTATATTTTTTATGAGCTGTAAAGCCACAGAACAGAAAAACATGTTTATCTGAGAGATTACTACTTGCAATGAACAGCAATCTCATTCCACAAAAGAGAGGAATAAAGACTTCATCGAGTTCTTTTCTTTTGTATCCACCGATACATTTTGATTAGGCTATGTTTTGTGAACCGTATCAGTCTCTTACCACCACATATCTGAAATGAGGTTAAAACAGAAGTATCATCAATTTAGAGTTCTGAACTGATCATTTTTAATGTCTTCCAAGTATTATTCCACTACTCTCCCAGGTTCAGAAATGTTAAAAGCACAATAAAATAGGTTTCTTTAATACAGTATCAAATACAGGCTCTCTCCAAGCTAAATAAGCTTTTACAGACATTCCTGGCCACAGACCTGCTCAAGCAACTGATCGATAACAATTACGAAGGCAGGCATTTAGCGCCCGGTAAAGACAGTGCCTTTAGAAGCCTGTTTAGCCCTGGGATCACTGCATGTATTTAGAGTAGGAGGTGAAGCAGGTGACATCCTGCAACGTTAATATTACTGCGGGTGAATGTTTTAGTGTGGGACTATTTGTAAGTTAAAAAAAAATCGATTCTACCTGGGAGATAGAAACACTGGCATGTCATTGATTTTTCTTCTGTAATAAATTACAAAAAACCATGCCAGTCTCTAGAACAATATTGCACAAGTACTGTATTAAAAAACCACCACAAAACCCCACAGAAAAACAAACAAAATAAAACTTCTAATACGTCTTCCACCTTTCGTCTCCCTCAGTTCTGTCCCTCCTGATTGCTGTTACACCAGGCCAGCTTTTGAAAATACCAAGTGTAATTTCTCTTGTCCCTTAAACCACTTTTTCATTGCAAATCCCATAATCCAATTCTACAACTTTCACCAGCTGATTGAATCTGTCAAGGTCATATGGAAAGTTGATGCTTCTGACCTTCCTCTACCTACAGTGTCTGTTGAATATTGCAATTGCAGCAGGCAAACCACACGTAGACAGAACCAAGCAAAGTACATTAAAGCCCAGGAGAATAAATGTTAAAGCACTGTGTTCATGAATACAAATATCGGACGCATGACCGCCTCTGGCAGCCTCGCTCCTTGAGTTTACACGAGGGACAAAGCAAACAGGGAAGCACAGAGATTGATAACTAAGTGTCCAACCCACACCCTCCCTCCTGTCCTGCAGAGGGCAAAGCCATGCTCAGAAAACCTCATTCTCACTGCGTTTTGGAGAGCAAAATGAAACTGCAAATAAAAGGAGATTTGTGGGTGGCTGCTTTTTTTTTTTTTTTTTTTTAAGAACTTGGCAGAATATAACAATTTACCAACTGAGGATTAGTCCAATTTTTGTTTGTGTTGTTGCTTTGCTCAGAAAGCAAAAGCTTAATGGGCATAAACAGATTCCTGGTTTTCAAAAAATAATGAAAAAACTTTAAAAAAAATTAATTCCATCTGGGCTGACAATTCCCAGGGAAAATCTTCAGTCTGGAAAAAATAACTGTGCAGGATGTGCTTCAGCCTCAGCTACTGAGGGGCTGCCGGGGGTAACGCAGCAGCACCCTGAGCAGGAAAGGATGCTGGCAGGGCTCTGCTAAGCATGCTGATGACTCCTGCTGGGGCACAGCATGGCACTGACACTCCGGCTTTCCACCCTTTGGCTGGAAGCACCAAGAGGTGTCAGAACAGGACGCGATAGTCCCTCTGTGCATTAGCTTAAGCCACTGAAGGAGGTGACTGCAGGGGAGCAGTTGCTTGCCACTGCAAGCCAAGATTTGCTCCCAGACATCCGTCAGAGCCCAGGGTTCTGATGCTCCAAGGCAGAGGACACCTTTCTGCTCTTGGCTTAACAGCAGAGAGACAGAGAGCAAAGGCAGCTCCCCCTACTCCTCACCCTGATGGCTGCCCACTGATGTCCCCAGCTCCTCTCCTACTCTCACTCCTCTCTGTCCCATTGCTCGGCTCCCTTCACTGCTTCCCATTCGTCTCTTCCCTGCTGCACATTGAAGCCCACCCCTCCAGCCACTTTCTCCCATAGCAGTGCCTCTCTGGCTACAGTTAGGTCCACCAAAGACCAAGCTGTGACCTCGTGCTCCTATTTCAGCCAGACGTGCCGGGCAGGTTTGTGCACAGCACCCCACCTCCCCTTTGCTCCAGCTTAGCGGAGAAGCTACCAGACCACCAGGAGAAGGGCTGACCGCGTGCCATCAACTCCACATGCTCTCACTTGTCTCTGAGCAAGGACCCCAAATCTTTCTGGTCCATGCCAGGCCTCAGATTTCACACCCATGGTATAATGAACTTGCTGCTGGTCAGAGGATTAAAGATGCAGATACAAAAAGCACCTTCAAGAGAGCTCTTGCAGCCTGCTAAGCACAGCAGGCCAGGACCACACATCTCACACGGGCCCTGGCTTCCAAAGAGGGCATCCAGGCCAAGCAACATTGAATCACAGCCCTCCTTCATCTGGGAGGCAGCAAGGTTTGAAGAGAAAGGAAGGAAGAAAACCAAAGAAAAAAACAAACAAAAAGAAAAAGCCTGCCTTGCCCTAGGCAAATATTCCACCTCAGTTAGCTTTTGCAGACTGATCTATTTTAGCGTGTTGTTTATTACAGCCAGTAACATATGCACATTTAAGTCTCAGAGGGGATTCTTCTTTTAAGAAAACACCTTCAGAAGTGCTCTTTAAGAAGTGCCTGGCACTAGAAAACAGATATGTGACCGATCTTTGCTACCGTCTCAAGTGAAAGAGAGGTTAAGGCAGTGTAAATGTTTGTTAGGACTTGAGTCCACGAAGCAGCGCAATAAGCCGCAGCAGCAATAGGACAGGCCTTTTTCCATGGAGGTAAACACGATGGGCTTGCAATGCCAAAGCTAATGTGCTGCCATCTCTATGGGCAAAAGGAGAATTTTGCAATAATACAGTTCTGGGCTAAAACTGCAAGCAGTGGGACATATTTAACTGCAGTTCACATGCACTAGTCACAAGTACCACACAGGCAGCCAGCCTTAAGGGACAGGATGCCAAATTCTGTGCCAATACCTGAAACCCTGTTACTTTATGACGGATTTATAAAAACAGCCTCAGCCAGAGCAAAACTTCTACCTGTCCTAATTACAACACTCCTCGCAGACCCCTGTTGCCCCAGTCTGTTATGGAGTCTCGTGAGGGTCCGTGCAGATTCACACTCCCTACCTCGCTCAGCCAAAGTGTGCTCTTGTTCCTAACTGCGTACAGTCAAGTAATAAACCCTTCCCAGGACATAAGTCAACACGGAGGCTGCAAGGCAGCCTGCTCAAGGAGGCTTTCTGCTCACCCTGTACTCCATGCTGACCTATAGACCCAGAATTCAGAGTCACTACGTGATGTAGAGCCCAAAGACCCCAAAATCTAGAAAGAAAGTTCTGTTTTCTCCACGCAATGCCAGGAATGGGGATTAACAGATAATGCATTTTGTAGAAGCCATTATTTCAGATGCTGAAAGGTTAATTCCATGTAGCCGCTGATTAGATCTGTTCCCTCTCCTGTAACAAGAGCTGTAGGACAGGACACTGAAAAGGTTGTACAGCCTTACTGGGTGGATGTATCCACTTTCTCCCGCAGGATGCAACTTTTGCCATGCCAGAAATCCTGACCTAAATTTTCCTCTGAGTGGCACTGGTATAAGTGCCAGAACAGCTAAGAAAGGAATGTGTCGCGTGTGTGCACGCATGTGTGTCCGTTCGTCTGTCTGTCCCAGCTTTCATTTCATTTGCTTGGGGTTTTGCAGTCTGTGTTTTTAATAACTGCCAGATACACTTATTTAGGTTTGAGAGCAGGAGAGAAAAGCTGGGGGAGGTAGAAGCAACTAAAGCATATCCATGCGGACACACTTGCTTATTCAGGCTTCAGTCAAAAAAAGCAAACTGATCAAATTACTGTGGAGTTTTTCTGCCCTTTCCGTATTACTGCTCTGCTTTCCAAACTCCTGCATTCAACTTCTACTCTGAGCTGCTTATCCTTGTCCCGGTCACCAGTGCAGTACAGACCGCCTGATGCTCAACCTTTTGTAGACGAGGAGGAATGCAAGGATTAGCTTTTAAAGGCTGTTTTCTATTAGAAAGCAATCTTGACAACATGACTTCCTTAGGCAGGCAGGCAGTCACCTGACCTCATGTATTCTACTTCTGCCACTGACAAGAGATACCTTCAGACGCAGCACGATCCCTTCCTAAAAGGGCAACAAGAAAAAGACCTTTCACTGCCCTGATTGGGTACAGCCAGGATGAGTCAGCTGCGATGCAAACATTCATTTGCTTTTAGGTGAGATGGGCCCATACCGCATCAGGCTAGACTTTTTTCTGCAAGGAAGAGTGACCTTTCCTGAGGACATCTGCAGCCTCTCCAGCCACGTGAGAGGAGTAGCTGCAAAGAAGCTCCAGTGTCATTAGTGAGTCTGGAATGCAGCACGACCAGTGCCGACGTCAGCGAACACCCGGCTGGAAAAAATGCTCTCACTGGCTTAAACCAAGATAGATGGACTTCTGATAGGGCCCTGGCGGAAATCCCTGCGCAAACTTTTGTGCAAGTACCTCTGATACAAAGAAAGAAGAAATATTAAGGAAAGTGCTAACACTTTTCCTCTGGCTGGGCTAAGCTCTGAAAAGATGCTTAAAATCGTTCTCTAAGAATTAGCACAATCAAAACAACAACAACAAAAAATTCAGTGATATTTCTGTCCTAGCTAATGTGAGCTCTGAGTAAAGACTTCTAAAGATTTTACATTACCATGGACTCTTCAAAAAAACCCACACAGAGAAACACAAAACAACAATGAAAATCCTCTTAATTCAATCTGTGCTTTATCGCACAAGGCCACAGCAGGGGATTTTTGGCTGTGGGAATACAAATACTCATCGATGCTACAGCTCAGGGTCCTGCTCCGATTACTACCCAAACACAGAATGAGAGAGTCCCAGCCTGAAGAGTTTCCAGTCTAAATACACCAGACTTGGTGGAAAAACCCCAGGTGGCTAGGGGAAGCCTCAGCCACACTGAGACTGCATGCCAGCCGCTCCGTGCTGGACTGCTGCAGCTGCGGCTGCGATGCCCTTGATGCTTTCTGAGCTCCTGCCTCCTGGCAGCAGGCAGCCTGCCCTTCCCATCTCTGTATCGCTAGCTAAAAGCAATCCTGCCCATTTGCCTTTCAGGCCCCAAGGGACTTTCCCCCACCCCTCAACTCTCCCAACTGTGGCGCAGGAGCAGTCTGAGTGGGCTCTGGAGACCGAAGCGTGACGCAGAGCTGGCAGGGAGGCTGTGCTGGTGCTGCGGGGTAATCTGCGCCCCGCTGCGCTGCACCAGCCAGCAGATGCTGATAAAGCCGACAGTGATGGGTGGCAGGGGGCCTTGCCGCATCCCCAAGCTTCCCTGTCCCATGGGAGAGTGCCCCGGGGAGCCGCTCTGCTCCTCCCTGGAGTCACCCCCACCTCCTTCCCTCACGGTCCATCTCTTGCAGCTCCGTGAAGGTTTCAGACATCTCTGTCCTGCTTTTATGAACCCTGACGGCGCTCTTCCTCCAAGTGCCTCTGAGTCACTCAGCCTACTTGCCTTGCTCCAGCTCCCACCCTGCAGCATGCCACAGAGGCTTTACAGGCAACACGACTGACACAGCGGGGAGCCAAAGTCTGTGGGGAAGTAACCATGATGATTACTTCTTCATCTGCAAGCGCACCAGATGCACCGAGAAATAAAAATGACTGCTGAAGCAACAGGAGAGGTGGAGGGCAAGAGACTTCCCGGGTTGCCTTGTTCAGTCTCCGCAGACACCACACCTAACAACAGGGACGGAGAGGACAGTGGAGCTGCAGGAGGGCTCGGGGACAAACAAGCCTGGGGGAGAGGAGGAAACAGAGCAGAAAGGAGAAACAGGGCATGAGGCTGCAAGTCTTGTGCCATGGGAGCAAGATTTGGGAGGGCTCCTGCAGAAAGCACCAGATGCATCTTTAACACCTTCCCCTAGAGCATTTGGGAAGGAGCGACATCCCCTCCAAAGACAACTCTCTGTCTTGGAAATCCACTGTTTTATGAAACAAGATTCCCTCACGGGGAGGAAAGTGCTTTCCTTCCTACAGTTGACCTCAAACACCATCATCTCTGCCATATCTGGATGACCCTCCAAGCCCTCCTTGAAGGCTCAATCTACACGTCCGGCTTTCAACTCCCTGCTGCCCTGGCCCCTCAAGCGCTACTGCATGGGCTGAAATGTCCAAGCCTGCAAGGCTCTTGCTTCCTCCTACCAAAGTCATCCAGCACTTGGTATCTGCAGCACCACGTGGAAGGGACACCGGGAGCAGAGCCCAAGCACTGCACGCAGCACAATGCTGTACGAACCAGCCATGCGGGATCAAGCATCACTTAATGGCAAGAAAGCAAGCTTTACTCACACTCTGATCCTTCAGGAGCTGACAGCAAGAGGAAGAAACGCCGGTCAGCAGGATCGGCCAGGATGGTTAGGATTACACGCTGAGGTTTTGTTTTCAAACTGCTCGGTTGTGGTGGGGCTCTTTAAGGACCTAATCTCCGTGTGACTGTTCCCAGCACCAGCCGTGCCCCTGCGGATAATAAGGATTTAGGGAAGCACCATCTAATGACGGCTGTGCTCTCAGGCAGGCTGGCTGCAGCTCCGCCACGTCTGTGCTGCTCCTGGCCATCTCCTCCACCCCAGCTAGATGCTCTGTGCTTTCCCAACTGCCCCTCTGTTTGAGAGCTGTTTTCTCTCAATAAGCATCCAGAGCTGCTCACAGCACCCCAGAGCTGCTTACTCAAAGCAGAAGTAATGAGACAAATAGAGTTAAAGCAGCACAGTTTAGGCTAACGGCTTAAATCCTCATCAGAACCTTGTGTGGGTACTGCTGGGCAGAGATGTGGGCATCACTAATGCAACTCAGCTGATCCTGACACTCCTGTCTGTAGCAGTTGTTTTGGGGCTTTTTTTAATACCTGTGTAGGAGAGACCAGCTAAAAGCAAGTGCTGTGTTAATGCAGAGTATGTTCAGAGGCATGATAAAACTCAGTGCACACCACTAATCAGTCACCTGACTGTGCAATACCTTGTGATACCATACCCGGTCTGTAGGACTAGCTAAACTGCTCCTGGTTCCCATTCTCGGGATTGTTAATTAAAGCAGAATTTGTCTCCACTTTTTAACAGTGCTCTGCACACCTACCTCAGTGAGGGGTTGGGGCCAGCAGCATCCCCAGCATCCCCACTGGGCTGGGCGGTGGGTCTTTCTGTCTACTGTGCAGCCAGATTAAACATTCACATTCCAGTACAGTAAGAGAAAACTTCTCCCCCAGAGCGCAGGCTGCCACCTTTCAAACACATCAGACACTGACCTCCTCCCCCCACTGCCAATGACCTTATTAGCACCGATCATGGTTCTAATAATATACCGCATTGTAAGCGGGCCATCTGCCATAACATTTCACTACAAACTTGGGGAATTGCTTGGATTGAGTACACTCACGTCCCAGCAAGCCAATTGTCCCCCCTCAGGAATACGCACCTTCCCCACAGCTTTAAGCTAAATGTTGCAGAAAGGCACCTCCAGCTCCCAACTTTCCAGCTTGGAGCTCAAGCACACAGAGAACAGCAGAGCCATGCCCAGGTGCTGGCTTTAGACAGAGGAGGTAAAAAAGCAGAGTTAGAGGTTAAAAACCCATCACTCCAGCATCAACAGCCTCCAACTCCTCTGACGGTGGGGACACTGAGTAACCACATCACTGAAACCCAAAACCAAGGCCAAACACTAACCAGATGTTCATAGTCAGAAGTGCCAAGGCTGCCGAGAGCAGAGATCAGCATTACTTTTGTGCCATGTACTTTCTACTGCATGGACAGCAAAAAGGTTTTATTTTCCTAACACGTTCGCCATGGTTAAGCTGAATATTTTCACTGCCATTACAGGAGAGGGAGCTTTCGTAACAGACGGATAAACTTGCGGAAGAACTAACTGCGTTTGATAGCTATTCATTTAGGAGCCAGGGTTTGAAATGCTTACTCAGTTAGGACATCTGTCTAAAACACCCAGAGTCTTGTTACTACAGTAGCTCAGCTCCACTCAGTCTTCAAAGGCATTTTCTTTGTACTGCTCCTGTGAGGTCAAAAAGTGCAATTAGGCACAGAGACTGACATTACAACACTTTAAAGTGGCCTGCATCATCGCAAGGCTTTGAAAGCTGGCTTTCCAAATCCTTGGCCTTTCCTCTAATCAAAAGGTCGTCATCAGACGTGGCATGAGAGGCTACATGGGGCAAAGAAGGAAGTCAGTGCCTGGTTCTCTGCTGTTTTATGAAAAGCAATAAAACAACATTAATAAGCCATAAGTAAAACTGTGCCTGTATGGGACAACATTCACCCAAGTGCCTCAAAGCATTTATTTTAATGCCAGCAAAACAATATTTATAGGGGCAGATTTTCAAAGAGCTCAGCTCCTCACTTGGAAATCTAACCACTTACTTAAATGCTCTGTGGGAGATGTCAGATGATGGGCTCTCCAGAAAGCCTGGCACATCTTGTTTATATTTGTTTTAAAGCTTCCAAACAGCTCAATTACATAAATGCATGTTACTGCACCCTCCTTCAGATGGGTGAACCAAGTGGCAGAAAGCTATTGTCAGCAAAGGGCTTACATCAAACTGACGCTATGTCGCTGAAGAAATCCACCAACTCCACATGCTCATTCAGAGTCATTCTCCTCGCAAGCATCTTCCACCGCCTCTCCCCCAGCTGGCTTCATTGGGCTAATGCAATCATGAGCAAGAGAAGTAGCTAGGTAGCTTCATTGACACAGCAGCAAGACAGGACACTATGGCCAAGTGTGGCTCCATGTTTACAAGGATCTTCTTTGCCCCAAACTCTGTCCAGGGATAGGGACTTGCAGGTTTGGGGCGTCTATTTGAATCCCAGTGTTAGCTACTGCTATAGATCAGGGCTGGAAGATGTAAAGCTTGAACTTCCTTCCCCACGTGGATCTGGCAGTGCCACGCCTTGGAGCATGGCACATATTGAGATGCCAGAGCTTACTGTACAAACATACAACCCTCCATGCTCCCTTGGGCCAACTTCTGACTCACAGCCATGCAAGAGTAAACGCAAGGGCTGCCACTTGCTAGCTGGGCTTCAGCGCCCCATCTCCCTCCTTCCAGCGCAGAGGAAACCCTTGGGGCTTGCAGAGCACCACATTGCATTTGCACTGGGTCACAGGCACAGAGCTTGTCCTTGCAGATCCAAGCAGACTTGGCAGGACTGCAAGCTCCAGGTGCATGCACTGAGCATGTGCAAAGAAACTCGCCCAAACTGGAAAGCCAAAGGTGGCAGAGGAGACAACCACAGGCAGTTCTCCCCCTTCAGAGAACAGCTGAGGACCGTTTCCCTCTCTCAAAACCTGATGCAACAGCTCACTTCAGCACAAGGAGCTCTTTGCTGCCCACAGGAATTCTACAGTGCTTAAAATCAGGCTTAAGTATTTTGCAGAACTGGAACCTCAATCTGGAGGGCTTTGCCCTTAAAAAAAGAAAGTAAGCCTCAGGAGCAGGAGGTGGCATGCCATGGCCCGTGCAACATTGCAATATGCCCATAAAAGGTTTCAAAATGTATCTGCTTAAGCGCACGCAGCAGCTCGGAAGGGTTTAGAGTCACATCCCAAAAGAATTTCTCTCCTGCTTTTTTAGGCAAGTGTGAGCAGCAGTCAGCACTTTACCATCATCTTCCCAACCAGAAAACCAAGGTTACTTTTGGCTGATATTAATAATGTAAATGCTGCTGGCTTTATCTTTTGGGGATGGTGGTTTGCTCGTGCCACATGGAGAAGACCGGGGCAATGTGAACTGCAAACAGGAGCGGAGGCCCTGCATTGCCATGGCTAGCTGGTGAGGAGAGGAGAGGCTGGCAGGAAAACAACACTGCTGAATTTGCTTGGCCTGCCTCCCCGAAGAGGCTGTCCTCCAAAGTGCGGTCTCGGGACAAATTTGTAGCCACTGCTCTGCTTTCCAACATGTTCAAGGGAAAATGCACACAAGTCTGAGGCCCAAGGAAAAGCTGTAATAAATTAATTCATTAGCTGCAGGAAGAAAGAAAAGAAGGACGGTGGTCCTGTGCCTGCCCCTTGCACCAAGAGTGCCTCCCAACATGCCAGCCTGCACCCACACCTCTGCCAGCCTCTTGAACCTGACCCAGGGACACCATGCATGAGACTGGCACCCCCAAACATGGGGTAACAGCAAAGGCATCTGCCCCTTTGCGGGCAAGCCCTCAAGAGATATGTGGGGTCATGAGGTCTGGGGCACAGAGAGTGCTCTCCATGTTCAGAAACAGAAGACCTTTAGAGGACATTTCTACAAACACAAAGCCAGACCTGGTGTTACCCTGTGACCGTGCACTGCCACAGACAGGAGATCTGTTCCGCGTCCCCCTGATGAGTCAAACCCTGGTCTTGCCCCAGGGGGGGTTGCCCACCCCTCAGGCACTCCAGGAGGGCTGCCAAGACACTCCACTTACCGGTACCCATGGGAGGGCAGAAGAAGAGTCCCAATGAATTCACCTTGCAGCACAAGATGGGCACCAAAGACCCACCAGGGTCCCTCCACACTGATGCTTTGATACTCATCAGGGCAGAGCCACCCCAAGAGCAAGAAGACCACCTTGGAGACTCTCAGTCCCAGGCCTGGCTTCAGCAATGCCACACACTGGGCAGGGGAAGAGTCACATTGCCTTGTGCCATCAAAGGAGTCAGATGTGGGATAATGCAAGAGATCTACCAGAGGTGGGAGAGGGTGGCAAGAAGAGACATACTCCTCTCCACAGGAAAACATGGCGGATAGGGAGAAAAGTGCTCAGAAGTGACTTTCACTGTTACTGATATTAGTTGATGAATGTCTCCACATTGACCAAGCCTGTGCAACAAGTCCTACAGCTTTACATGGGGAAAGCAACATAGACGCTTAGATTTGCCAAGCACCCACTGCAAAGCAAATACCTAAATTCATCTAATAGGCACCCTCCACATGAGTAAGAGTCTGAGGTCTGTTAGGTAGGCCAATCTGGCATATGAGGGACAAACACTTTCAAGAGGAAATTGCCCAAGCCTAATCAATTAGGAAAATGTGAACTCCAAGTATTTAACTACTGCTACTACTACAAGTGTCTCACTGATAGCTTTGGAGGGCATTTCCCTTTCAGACAACTCCCTGCAAGCTTTCTCACAGGCTCTTAACATCCACCTCTGTACTGATGGCAGCAATCTCTGCACTGACTGGCAGTAACAGTGTGGCCCCTCCAGCTCGTATCTCCAGGAGCCCCCACGAAGCCCTCTATGCTGGGATGGGTCTCACTTCTCACAGTTTCCATCAGAGCTACATAGTACTCCCAGGACTTCCTCCAGTCTTCCAGCAATCAGCTAATAAGGGAGCACCCCTTCAGGGTGGCACCAAAACTAGACTATGCACCAGGAAACCTATGGACATCCCGTCTTTTTTGCCATGTTACCCCTGGACAACACCAGAAGGACCTAATGGAAATAAGGACAAGGCCAATCCTTTCTCCCTCCACAGCACGCCTCAAAAATCACCTGCTTGCTTTATAGCATAGACAAGGAGTTCCTGCCAAGGACTCTGCCTTACATCTTTGCAAATAGCTGCAATGAATAAGAATTTCCCGTCCCTTGCTGACTACTGCTACCCCTGCAGCAGAGTCACCAGATAACACCAGCCTGCTTCCAGTTACATGCATTCATCACCCAGCACATCCACATGGAGCCAGGACCAAGGGGATTTCAGCTCGGACATTGGACTTCATGTTCAGCATCTAAGGCACTCTGTCCTCCTGCTAACCCTGCTGTAGAGGCAGTAACCTGCAATGGAGAAACAAAGGGACAGCTCAGGGCAGCAACCTTTTAAACCACGATAGCAAGATTCACCAGTGCTCATCTGTCATGGTTCAGCTGTCAAAAAGTCACAGATAAATGAAGTGAGACTGCTGGGACATGAGAGAAACCTATGGATAATGCTAAATAAATCAAACATGCTCTGCACAGACTTCTGTCCTACAGAAAGATCAGTTAGGCAGATTAAAGCAACACGGTATATCTTTCCCTGGGAAGTTGAACATGCCTAGGGAGGTCACACACCATCCAAGTAACCAGCCTGACCCCAACAGAGAGCATTTGCAGTCCAGACACCGGGGCAGGCTTGGGAGACGCTCAGCCACAGGCACCACCAGGTGAGCTTCTCCGTCAGTAGTCTCCATCCCACAGCTGTGCCAAAAACCTTCTGGAGACATTGCAGAGAGTATACACAGCATGTGTGCCAATTAAATTACGCTGCAAAAACATGGAGCTGCTTGTAACCGATACACAAGAAGGGATCAGACCTAAATATTGTTTTTTCATTTAAGCTCTCTTATTCTCCTTGAAGTACCACTCTACTTTAAGAGAAATACAATAGCAACAGTTCTTATAAATAATTCTAAATACATTTTTCCCCACTTTTCAATGTTTGATTCAGTAGTTATAAAAAGCCCTTATGATGTGCCGTAAGACACACGAGCATCCAGACAAGACAGAAAGCTGCTGCAAATCTACTTCTCATCACCAAATGCTGTCGCTACGCAGGTAAGTGCCTTAATGATGAATGGAAAGTAAAGGTTTCTCACAAAGGTGACTTGGCTCAACATTGTTCATCTGGTTTATTTGCATCTCCATTACATTGAGCTGAGACATGCAGTCAGAGTGCCTCCAAAAATATCTCTATGGCTTTGTTTGCTTTCTTCTTCCTCTGTAAGAGAGTAACCATATGCTAAGTTTAGTGGGTGTTTTTAGTTGTTTCCTAGTTTGGAGTTTATTTAAATTTAAAAAAATAGATTTGATTGCAAACCAGTAACAGTCAGAAATAATTCTAGTGAAGTCAGCAGAAAACAGGTACAAATTAGCATGAAAACTATAAGGAACAGCCTCAGGTACACCAGTTTCAAGATCATATGGTACATTTATTGCCCAAGCACAGTGAACTTTTTAGATTGCCATGGGACTTTGAATACTGTTACCGGATAATAACACTTCTTTTGGAAAACAGACAATTTAGACAAAACTGTACTTTTAACTCCTGATTTTATGCCTGTTCACAGACAACTTGCCTTTTTTTATATAGAAGAGAACTGCTTTGAAACATACAATAGCTTAACGATGTTTTTTAAATTAGACCTCCCAAAGTCAAAATTCATACCCCTGAAATTTTCACCACACTATTTTGTCTTTCAAAATGCTCTTCAAAACTTTTATTTGCATATGGAAACATCCACATTCATAAAGCAAATTTAAAAAAAACAATAACACATCCCACAAAGCTGGGCTTGTAATTTTTTTTTTTAAACCATGAGTCCATAGTGCAGATACTCAAACTGCAAGCAGTATAAGCTGGCAGCAACCTCTGTTGAGGTTCAACCTCTGTGAACACCTGGTGTGCATTACCTGCATATTTTTATATAATACATCGCTATCTCCTAATACCTATCTCTCAGCTTAATGCTCAATTAGTGTTTCTAGTGACAAAACAAGGTGCTTTTTTTCCTTCCTGCCATCTTTAGAAACTGAAGAACACAACTAACGATTTGCTGGCCAGGGAATTAAGAATCAGACAGGCTCATACCACGCCTGCCTGATCCAGCCTGAATAGGAAGGTTAATGACTTGATGAGCGCTTGCAGACAGCCCATCGCAGTGCCACGCCAAGCCTTTGTATGAATTGCCACAAGCCAGCAAACCGTGTTCTGACCTTTGCAAAAAGCACCAGCTACGCACAGGACGGTGCACACCAAGCCCAGGAGAGAAGCCAATGAATGAACTCAAAGGCCATCTAGGTTTACAGCGATGACAGAACACTCCTATCCTTCAGTTAATACGTCTCAGAGGCGCCATGGGGCCTGCCTAGGAGGTACTGCAGAGCATTGGCCGCTGCCCAGCAGCCCTCGTGGTCACTTCTGGAAGGGGGGTGGCCCAACGGTGGCTGGCTCTTGTGCCTCTGGACTGCCCTCCACCGAGCAGTGCAGCTTGCCCTTCCATTCACACAAATTAATTCAGACAACACTGTTCTTCCAGAATAACGAGGGGGCGAGCGTGAGTAGAGAGTGAGAGCTCTCTTGGCATCCAATTCAAATCTGTGAACAGCTTCTCACAAGGGACTATTTTTAAGTTTCATATCAATCTGCTTGAGAAAGGTTCCTTCTGCTGCCTACAAAATGTGCAAACTCCCCCTTTGAAGAACCACAGCTCAGGACAGCAAGATCCAGC
The DNA here is from genome assembly GCF_000699145.1 of Aptenodytes forsteri. Taxonomy (NCBI): domain Eukaryota; kingdom Metazoa; phylum Chordata; class Aves; order Sphenisciformes; family Spheniscidae; genus Aptenodytes; species Aptenodytes forsteri. The sequence continues at coordinate 1,382,697 of NW_008796175.1, read as the reverse complement.
CCTGCACTTGCAACCTAATCAAGACTATTTCATGACCAAAGCATTGCACAACCACACAACGCTCCTGCAGAGCATGCCCTGGTGAACCCCACCCGAGCATCAGTGAAGCCCCCCCATTACCTTCAGGAGTCCTCTGTGTTCTTCACAAGCTTACAGGTAGCACACATTCACCTGTGAAACAACCCACATTGAGGCAGCATGACTGCTTCTGGAAGCATTACTGCTCTTACTACTGCAACAGAGGCAGAACCACTATATAAGACTGAGGGGGGGGGGAAAAAAAAAAAAGAAAAAAGTGAGATGCAGTAAGCATATAGATGCTGTGCATGACCTGACCAGTGAGGTGAAACCATTGTACACTGGGTTATCAGAAGTTCCTGTATGAAGGCATTGTTCAGGCTTAAGAGGTCTGTGAGAAAAAAAACAAGGAACAGCACTACACAATGGATGCAGATAAGCAACCTCTGAACAAAGTCCTGGGCAACTGCAAGACAACGGGAAAACTTATTAGCTGCAAGCATCCTATATCCTGTCTCCAATAAAGCAACACAGATGTTCTGCTAATGCAGGGCGTGAAAAGATGAAAGGAGCACTATGCAGCTATCGAGCCATCCGCAGGAGAGAGGGTCAGTGTTCAACAGCTGCCGGAGGGAAACAGCGGCTGAGCGCACAAAGATGTCCACAGGTTGGGCAAGAAAAGCCTCTTTTTAACAGGTCTAAGAACGTAACATCTCTCTAGTCACCAGTAAGGGAGGCCACCGTTATGACCACGAGCCCCTCAATACCATTGCAAACAGGGCTTTGCAAGCCCAGCTCCAGCCCAAGAACAGAAAGACCATTGTTCTAGAGTTTAGTCACCAGGGCGGTTATCTCCACTGGGAAATGCATGGTGTACACACACACACACGGAGGCTGCGGCGTTGGGGACTGCACCTCTTCATGGTACAGCAGAACTGGGGCTCTGCCCAGCGAGAACAACCAGAGCCACAGGGCTGGAGGAAGTAAGGGCTTCAAGACCCACTTCTTGTTTGAGAAGTGGGGTGCAGAATCAGCCCCACCATCAACCCTTGGCCATGTGCTCTGCACAGTCTGACCTCTCCTCCCAGTGTACTTCCCAAAGGCAGAGCTGTCGGCCCTCCACGAGGCTTTCATAAGCCTGAAAAATCTGGAAAATCTGTTCCCTGGAAAATTCAGGCCACTTAACTAGCACATACTGGGCATCTGCTACTGTGTCAAGAAGAAACTGCAACGAGAACATTAGTTAACAGCCAGCTACACAGGAAACACACTGAGCTGTAGAAGATCATACTCTACTCCTTTGGCATTTTTTGCTTTCTCAACATGGTGTTCCCCATCCCATTCCCCACTGCTGAAGCGGGAGAAGTGTTCGCTCGTGCCAGCGGGTGAGATTTGAACCCCAGCTGCCCATACACTTGGTCCTGCACATCTCACAGTCCCAGCTGTGCAGAGAAGGGCCAGCACAGAGAGCCTGGGTGTGCTGCAGACACTGCACCCCAACCAGCACACATGGGGAAGCATCACCCACTGGCTGACACTGGACTACAGTGCAGCTCAGAGCCGAGCCAAGCTGGGTGGCTGCACAGCGGACACCTCCCCAGGACGCTGCAAACACCAGGCAAGTTCTGCAAGGGACATGGTACTACCCTACATGGTATGACAGCACTCCTTTCAGTTCACAAATAAATGCTATAAAATGTAAACATATTAATCTCTTCATTCAAAGTATCTGCACGGCCACTGGCTACAATTCAAAAGTTTCAAGGGCATAAAGAACATGACTTTTTTTCCCCTCTGATAAAAATATTTTTGTCTCTCACTGTCAACAAACCAGCAATGTAAATGAACATTTGAAAGTCACTGTATAACTAAAAGTCATTGCATTAAAAAGAGCAAAACCAAATGCAAATAGGAAGCTTGAACTTCTTGGTAAAATGGAACAGAAGTGAAAGTATGAAGAAACCACAAACAGTAATAAAATGGGTAAACCCGTGTTAGACCGGATGGAGCCCTGGTCTGAACCTGTGCATATGTAATTCCACCAGTTCTGTTACTCATTATGTTCATAAAAACAAACCCAAATCTTTTCAAGCAACAGTTGAAGTTCAAGGAAAAACTTTTAAGCTTGTAAAATTTACCAGATTCCTTCTAGAAACTCAAACAGGTTAATTACTCTGATCAAAACATTAAACACAATGTCAAGAGTTCTCAAAAGCAATCAGTTATCCATATTTGTCTCAGGGTTTTTACCATCCTATTTAAAACACCTTTGAGTCACACTTTTGGGAAAAAGAAAAAAAGAAGTGGATGTTCCTTTCCTGAGAACTGCGGTGAAGCGACCCCGAACAGAGATGCCCATCTCCCCTTCTGCCCCTTCCCCGTCCCGACTCAGACCCCGGGTATTTGGTAAATTTTTAAAGTCACCCCTGGAGATCCAACAGCAACAAGCAACCAAGAGCCATCTACTGCCTGCAAAATCGACTCTGCAAAGATAAGCACTAGCGAGAAGGCTCAGCTGTAACTCGGACAGGCCTAGCAGAGCCACCGTGTTTGCCTGTCCCTTGTGGAAAGCATTCTCCCAACGCCCATTTTTCTGAGAGCACTGCTCTCCAAATATTTTGGCTGTTCCTCATCTACAGGACGGCGTTAGAGTGCATCTGCAATTCTGTCTCCAGGAAATACACATAAAGCTGATTCATTATCTTAAAATGCTGCTTTCACATCTGCTCATTAAAAGCACATTTTAGATCCCTGTGCCGAATCCACAGCCGACGCGCTCTGGACACAAAGCACCGGGTTTCAGTTCTCTACTTTTCTCATTTCAGTTACATTTGCTGCCTACAACGTGCATTCTCCATTTCGAGGACAGCTATATCAGACCTGAGCTACCATCAGAAAACGCTCTGGATAAAATCCTCTCTCTCCCTGCGATGCCTGGCATTCCAGGCAACTGCACTTGATGTCAGACCCAACCTAGATTTCAGGAGCTACATCCTGCACCAGCAGCATCCTCCCTGCAGAAACAGAGCAATAAACAGTTGTTCTGCACATCCCATACCCCAGCACACCGAGCCATTCGGAAGAGAGAGAAAAGCAAGTGAGCTTAGGTAATGCACGCGTTAGACAGTCCTCACCTTTAGGGAGTCAAAGCAGGCAATAACTCGACCATTTTCCACATGGCAACTCCGTGACGGATGGGCGAACTTGCACTCTGCATCAGACCGAGAACAAGTACCTCTCTGAAACTCTCGACACACTTCTAACGTCAGCCATTTTGTATCACGAACAAGGGAAACTTCCCCAGCCATATTAAAAAAAACAAAAATTAAAATGCAAGCAATCGCACCCTTCTTCAGGGCAATATTTACTGCTGATCTTTTTTTTTCTTCTTTTTTTTTAAAAAAAGGGTAAAAAAGTGAATTCAAGTTAAACGTGAAGAAATAACTAACTTGTTGCTTTGGTAGAACTCCTATTCATCAGCACTTAGGTTTTCATTTAAGTCAAATCGTGTTTGTTTAAACAAGAATTAAACATAAAGCCAATCATAAAATAGAAATCTTATCAGAACAACTGAAAATCAAATTAGAGGCCAGCTCCTAAAAGTGCAATTGTAGAAGTTAAAATATAAGTGTTATATTTTGTGCCACTGCCGAAGTTACTTGCAAATAACTGGCAGACTTTCAAAAGAATTCTGTGCTCTCCAGTTAATGGTTTCAATTATTCTTGCAAAAAGCATATGCTGCTGGCAGCACTTCAGTTTGTGGAATGGTCTCGGTCCTTGGGGAGAAAACTTCGGGGTTTTTTTTTCCTTCTAGTTCTTGCTTCTAAAAATTACGGTTCGCAAGCATCAAAACGAGCAAAAGGACGTCTGATTTTTTTTTTCCTCTTTCTTTTCTTTTAAATAATTGCTACATACTCGGGGGAAGGAAAAAAAAATAAAATGGCTGAGCAAACTGCGTGTAAATGGGGAGGGAAAGAAAAAAAAAAAAAAGGGCAAGGCTGGAGGAGTTGCCGTCAGGGCACGAACCGCAAGCAACGCCGAATTAAAAAGAGAGGGGGGCGAGGGGCAGAGAGAGGCAGCCCTAGACAGAAATCCAAGCAGCGGTGGCTTCAGGAAAGGCACTTTTCAGCAACCTGCAGGAAAAAGAGAAATAGAATCAGCCACGAGCCGACGGTCGCCCCCGCTCAGGCGGGCGCGGGGCTGCCCGGCCCCCGGCGGTGCGGCGCGGCCCCGGCAGCCATTGTCGATACCAGGGGCATTTCCCGCACCAAGCTGCGCATGGGAGGAGGGAAGCGACCAATGGCGTTTACCGTTGCAGCAGCAGGCCCGGGCAGCCGACCAATAAAAGAGACCGTTTCATAGCGGCCCAAGC
>NW_008796175.1:1373096-1378019 GCF_000699145.1 Aptenodytes forsteri | reverse complement strand
CCCCCCCCTTTTCTGTAGGAAACGTTCAGGCAGGAAGAGCAGCCGGTGGCTTTCTTGTATACAAAGCAGGAGCTGCTACAGCTCAGCCCCATAACCACTTTGCATTTTTAAGGTGTTTTATTTAACCCATCACTAGCTGCAGAGCTGTTGCAGCAGCAGCCTGGGATGGCACATGAAGACAAACGACTGGTTCACAGTCACTCCTACAAAACTAAAAGCAAACCCAACAGGGAAACCTAAGCCACACACACACACGGAAAAAATTAACTCATTGCTCACAGCTGTAGTTTTCCACCAGACTAAAGGCAACTTGAATTACTCCAACTCCAGCAACTTGTGTTATACAACAAGCAACTTTCAATGCATTCCTATTCAAGGCTTCCTTGGCATCCACTAAAATGTTAAGCCGTCCCTAGAGCTTCCCATTCTAATATTAGCTGTACCAATGCCGCCTGATAGGATTGGGCTGTTTCCAAGTTCCCAAAATCTAGCCCTTTATCTTCCTGAAGTACTGCCGCCCAGTTTTGCAAACACTTGACAGGCGCGGGATGTTGCTCGTGTGACTGCTATTAAGACTTCAAGCTTCTGCAGGAGAAGAGCCTTCAACTACAAGAAAAGGAAGCTTAAATTCCTCTTTTATTATTGGTGTGTTACTGATCAGTGTAATTGCAATAACTGAAACCTACTGGGGCTGGAACAGTCAAACAGTGCTACCAAGGAAGAAGTGTGGGAAGAGGCTGTCAGCAGCAGCAGGGGGTGGGGCACGGAGGCTGTTTGATTCACAGATCGAATTATTTCACATTAAAAAAAACAACATTTGTTAAACCTACATTGCAAGTATTTTCTAGGCTAATTAAAGTCAAGTTCTTAACAAAAACTGCCCAGATCCTTGCAATCCGGCTTGCAGCATCAGCACAAAAGTTAGTCTGACCCATGCTTCTGGAAGGACCTTTGCATTTTGCACATCAGGTGGGGAACAGAGACTACAAACATCAGATTTGCTAGGCATGTTTTAAACTTCAAAGGGAAGGAAAAAAAGCACATGTAGCCATACTCATGTCTTCTGGGTTTCGTAAGGAACAGAGATGCTCTAAATCAATTCCGATTTTGCAAACGGGGCAAATTTATACAGGAATCCCAGTCACTGATGTGTGGGCTCCCAGTCCAAATGAGCTCAGCAAGCAGGAAAAGATGTGCAGAAACCTTTCTGCATGGAGCTAGGGACTGGCTGGGTGCAGCTCTTAAAAACGAGCTAGAACAGGTCAGATATGGGTGGGGATTAGAAAGAATGCTCTCTCAGAAGCTGCTCTGAGCAGACTGAAATACAACCACCTTGTGGATTAAGTGTCTATTCCACAGCTGGGGAAGTGAGGGTCTGTTAGCACTGGGGCCTGAATATGGTGGGTCTGAACTTAACACAGTTACGGCAAGATGCACAAATAATGTAGTAACATCTGCCACTTCCCAGCCCTTCCACCTTGAGAAATCCTGAAGAACATAATAAACCAAACATTCACCCTCTGACCCGTGTAGCTCAGGAGCACACAGGTGCACACACACAGAGGTATTCATATTATTCTTTTACAACTCTTAGGGGAAAGAAAAAAAAATTCTGAAGAAATACTTGCTGATGTCCTGCTGATGGAAACTGAGAAGAGACCCCCTGCCCCATGCCCAGCAGAAGGGCACACTCGTCTGTTCAACACACAAGAGCGGGACACAAGGAATATTCTGTGCTACAGAAACAACCCACCTTCCTGCAGAAGGACAGAAAATCATCTCAGAACCTGGGACTAGGGCTCCTGTACTGGGGGGAGACAAATAAATGAATAAAATGTTAATACCTGAGGCCTCAATTCTGCAGCCTGCATGCCAACCTGCAGAGCATAGCAGCAGCACACACTGCCCCCATCACTTGTTTGCTGTGGTGAGTGCAAAGGAGAGCACTTAAGCACATGCTTAACTTTGAGCATGCCGACAATGTTACTGGAAAGAAGAAAGCCTGAAGCATGTACTTAAGTGCTTTGCTGAATCAGGGCCTAAATAAATGAATCTAGTTTGCAGGTTTATCGACACTGGGAGGCCAGCAAGCACAGGCAGCAGTCATCGCATTTCGGCTTACGTGATCACAGCCTAGACAGAGGAGCACGAGCTATGCTTTTCTGCAAGTCAACAAATACAGTTCTGTCAATGTTTGGATTGCTGCAAATTCCCTCTCCATGTGGCCACAGGGAAAGCTGAAAACACGTGCACGCAGGGCTGACATCACACCCAGTGCTGTATACTGCTGCAGCGAGGCTCCCATGCACGCCGCCAAAGGGTAACACACATCAGACAGGAACCTGCCACTGACACTATAAAGCTTCAGTTCTCCATGTTTCAACTCCTGGCAGCAAACAATTGCAACCATTCTCACCACAATGCATCCTTACAATTCTCTTGTATTACCCTTTTTTTTTTTTTGGGGGGGGGGGAGGGGGAACTGGCATTTTATTCACATTGTTCTCCCGCTTATTTCAAATGGGAGGAATAAAAGCATCCATGCCAAAACCAACATACAACAAGGTTAAAAAGTAGCTCCAGAAAACACAGGCTTCATTAGCATGCAGGAAATACAATAAAGGGTAGGTGCTGCCTGTTGAACCCTTCTCAGCGCTGCTGCTCAGCAAGCCAGATCTGTCTGGCAAAGCTCATCTCCTCTGCTGCCAGATGGGCCAATCTCGTTTCAACATCAGCGGCAGAGCAGAGAGAAAAGCCCATGGCCTTTATCCCTGTAAGAAAACTATAATATCCCTGAAGCCTCTGCTCCAGGGCCACTTGCTGGGCCAGGCTCTAATTGTCTGAGATGCAGGAGGACGTGGCTTGCTCCAGATGTCAGACCCGGCCTTGCAGCTACCAAAGTGAAGGGGAACAAGGGCACTCTGAGGAGCGAAGGTCACGCTGGGGCTCACCTCTGGCGGGACTGAGATGCCCTCGCTGCATGAGGTAACACAAGGATGAGTGTATTCACTTGACACTTGAATTCCTCCTCCTTTTCCATGAAACCGATCCCCTTCAACTGACACCCCCTATGGATGTCAACTCATGAGGACGCTTCCTGACAGCCAAGTTCAGAAATGGTAATTTATGTGACAGGGTGGATTCAAGCAGCTCCCAAGTGTAAATGATGCTATTTAAAGAGGTTTGGGGGTTTTCTGAGAAGAAAAAAATGACTCATTAGAAGTGGCAAGGTGGGTTCCTTATTTATTGTTCCTCAAGGATTTCCGGGTCACAACTGCTCAGATGAGAAGCAAAAGTCCTGTTGCCCTAAGTGACAGTCCTAGTGAATGAGAACGGCAGCTATTCGCCTTCGCCTGAAGTGAGGGGACACTGGGGCTTTCCCAAAGCCAAGTTCCAGCCATGCCCCTTCTTTAGCATATATGATGCTGTCCATGCTCCTCTCCTCAACACGAGCCACCAGCATGTGACAGAGGAACCAAGGACCCGCTCTCCTGAGTCTGAGTTCAGCCATATACTGCCAGGTTGCAGTACGCTTTACCCAGTTTTGAAAGTTATGGTCAATGAAAGCTCAGACCCAGCCAGCCTGGATGGACGGATACCCCAGAGGCACAGCAATGGAGAAACTGTCACTACAACTTACACCCCATCCCTGAACTATCAATGTTCTCTGCATGTCTAGATATTGTTGGAGCAAAAAAAGACTTTTTTTTTTTATGGCCTTTACTCAAAGCACTAAATTCAGCTGGCAGCACAAATGACACTCTTATTTATCAGACCTTACACCTTTGAGATGATTCTGTAACCTCAGCTTTTCATTGCACCTTAATGAGTACAGAAGAGCTTGGCGCACCCACCACCCCCTCCTTGATAAGCTGGGATGGGGAATTGGAGCAAAAAAAGACTTTTTTTTTTTATGGCCTTTACTCAAAGCACTAAATTCAGCTGGCAGCACAAATGACACTCTTATTTATCAGACCTTACACCTTTGAGATGATTCTGTAACCTCAGCTTTTCATTGCACCTTAATGAGTACAGAAGAGCTTGGCGCACCCACCACCCCCTCCTTGATAAGCTGGGATGGGGAACTCCTCACTCAAAAAGCAGCGAGCTGTTTCCACTGTCAAAAAAATCTTCCAAATAAACCCTGTGTTCCTGGAAACACTGCATGGCAAAGAGAAATGGGAACATTGAAAATAGCACATTGAACTGTTTTGCTCTGAAAGAGAAACAAAAGTCTTTAGGAGAATACCACCACCCCCCAACAGAATTTTCACATTCCCATGGAAAAACAAGTCTGAGCATCTTCCCCAGTCCTTTCTTTCTCCTCCATTTTCACAGCAGTAATAAAGAAGAACACATGAGGCTGCATCCTTGCTCTTCAAAGGAACCAAAAAGGTATAGTCAAGGGCAAGATTTTACTGGGGAGTGCTATACTGGTATATTTATTGGCAGCAATGCATGAGAAAAGATAACCCATGTTTGTGAGGAGCTTTCAGAATCAGTGAGGAGGAAAAAAAAAGAAAAAATCTTCATCTAGGGCCCACTGAGCCAGGAACACGATGACATTAGTTCAGTTGGCTGACATTAGAGAAGCTCATTTTGGACCTCACAAAAGCCCATGGCAAGTTAGGTGTTGCCATGGTCGGATCACAGGGCAGCTCTGCTTCACTTGGGACTCATTCAAAAGGGGAACTAGCAAGGCTGTACAACAGCAAAAGAAAGCACAAAAATAACACCCGTAAGGTCAAGGCATGGATCCTCCATTGCTGAAGTCCCAATTAGCAAGGCTCTTACCCTGTATCACTTAAAACCCAGCAGCGCTCAGATTCCTGTAGACTCCAATTCCTCTGCTGTTGCAACGCCGACAGTTTGAACGCAGCGGGGCTGCCTCTGACATCGGCTGGGGCCCACCCCCCACTCTCA
>NW_008796175.1:1344908-1373015 GCF_000699145.1 Aptenodytes forsteri | reverse complement strand
CCCACCCCGACAGTTTGAACGCCGCGGGGCTGCCTCTGACATCGGCTGGTTCCCACCCCCCATGCTCACACGGGCTGTGCACTTGGGACAGGAGCCATCTCTGCAAACGGCAGCTTCTCCATAGCTTCTCATCGCCTGTGCGCTTAATGGGCTGCAGTATCAAGCCCGAAGGAGGTCAATTTATTTTCTGCCACCTGCAAGAGGTATTTTTGCTTTTGAATTAGAAAATAATATTCTATTTTTCTGCTCTGGCCCTCATACTTTAAAGCAAACACTTTAGGGACATGGTAGACACTTTGAATATTTCCTTTGTGAACATTCTGTACCTGGACACTTTCTCCCTCAGGGAACAGTTTACTTAATTTAAGGTAGACCTTTACAGCTAGAAGAAAAATAAACCTTCTTTTGTTCTTTTACCAGTTACTCAGAAAAGGAGCAGGTTTCCTCTACCATGGCCATGCATGAAAAGTTTATGTTCAAGGTCTAATCGCAGATGTTGGGGGCCGTGAATCACCAGGGATCACACCGTGTGCCAAAGAGTCAACTCAGCCCTGAGTGCCGTCTGTTCAGAAGAGGACAGCAGAACCCAGAAGCCACATGCGCAAATAAAACAACCCCCCGATGCTGCTGCAATGGAAAAGCCTTGTTGGCAGGACACAGACCTGCTACAGAAGTGGCTGCATGCACAAGGTGGATGTTTGGGCATGCAAATACCACACGTCTCCATGCTGAAGGAGACACTAATGCTCGTCCTTCTTCCCCCACACTCACTCATGCTGCTGGCTTAGAGCAACTTTGCAGAGTGTGGGTTACTGGTTGTGACCTCTGTGGAAAGAGCAGCACAAGAAAAATCCTCCTGCTCTTCAGTGAGGAAGGCTGAAGTTGCATGTACTGCGTCCCACCTCTTAGGAAGCTTGCCTTGCTAAAGATCCTGGATTTACGGCACCCCAGAAGATAGCTGCGGTGCTCTGCGGGGACAGCAGTGCTGCCGTCCTCGGGGAAAATGGATTGTCCATCACTCGCCTCTGGGTGCTCCCCACTGCTCTTAGCTGCCCTGGCATGCCCAGCCTGACCTAGGCACCTCTCTTACCTGGAGAGGTGCAGCTGAGGAACTGGAGGGCGGCGGGGGAGATAAAATAAAGCACTGTGAGGGAAGGAAGCCCTTCACTGCAGAGAAAAAAAAAGTACAAATAAACTTGGGGAACTCTATCCTCCCTTGCGTACATGCAATTCTCCACATTTACACCCTGCAGCAAACCATCACATGAAAAATAAATGCCAAGTTTAAGGAAATATTTGAAAAAAAACCCCTTTGTTTCTGAAATCTACCATTCTTCACTGTGGACTATGGTGCTCCTATTCCCTCAGCCACCTGAAATCTTCACAATCTGTTTTCCTTCTTTGTCAACCTCCATCATCTCCTGTCCACCAAAGTTCAAAGAACTCCTCTCCCCTTTGCTCCTATGGGATTAGCTCTTCTCCAAAATGCTTCCACAGGCAAACGGCTGGGAGCTGTTTGCCACTATCTGCTGGGGATTTCTAAGCCAAAAACACATTACAAAAACATTGCAATTTAAGGAGCTTTTTTGTTTGTTTGTTTGTCTTTGAACAAAGTCACAGAAGCTTGCTGTGCTGGACCCACACACGTGCCTTGGCAGAACAAATACCTTTCCATAGGGTGTTCCAGGGCACCATGTGGTGCTTCAGAGGGAACTTCCCCATTTCACTGAATAGATTTGTTGTTAGAATAACCACACACGCACATTTTTGTTCTTTTGGGCTTTTGATTTCCTGCCATCAGCTTATTCAGGACCAGTTAGAGGACAAGACCCCTTTCCTATTCCTCTGCTAGGAGTGATGGAGACCCACTGCGATCCCACACCTAGGGGACATGGGCATTCCTGGGGGATGCTCTGCTGATCAGGCAGCCAAGTGGGAGTTTTGCTTGAGCCAGGCTCCAGCACAGTGCCCATTGCTCCCCAGCTACAGATACATGGAGAAGGATGCTCTCTTCTATTGGGACCTGCCTGGCAAATCCCTTCTAGCCTCCTATGGGAGGCAGCTTCCTGATGCCAAGGGCCAGGGAGCCGCATTAGAGCAGGGTGGCTAACCCAAAAGAAGCATTTCCTCTGTGGTGCAGAAGCAGCTACTGCACGGCTGTGAAGTGGTGCTAAATCCCCTCCCAGTGCCAGCACTGCTTGGGAGGGGTTAGGACCACAATTACACCAGCTGCAAACACAAAAGAAAAAAAAAGTTGGCAGGGATCTCTGGAGGTCAGCTAATCCAAACCCCGTCTCAAAGCACAGCCAGCTTCAGAGGTAGATGCTTCCATCTCCAAGCACAAAGAGAGCTGTCTCACACAAAGAGAGCTCAATTGAGTCAAACTAATTTACAGAGGAGACAGGAAAGGCCAAGGCTCATTAAGGCTTGTTCCCCACCACGTAATTGTAAGAAATAGGATCAAGCAGATGTATCCCACAATCTATCTGATTATCCTACTCAGTGTTCAAGAAACCCCCAAGGTCCTTGCCAATCAGATAAATGTCTGCGCATGTTTGGGCAGGCCGATGGGGACAGCTGAGGGGAGGGAATGCCTTTACCCAACTGCCCTTCGTGGGATTCTGCTGGCAGGAACAACCTACGGGCCTCTCCTAAGCTCCAAGCACAGCCCTAGCCCTCGAGCCAGGCAATATACTCCGTTAAGAAGCAGAAATACTGAAATAGGAGCCCAGCTCAGCCATTCACCGTGCTGCAGAGGAGGCCTGGGGCTTTTGGGAGACTTGCTGCATACACAGAGGAGACCTGCCCAGGTCTGGCACCACGTAGGTGCCTCTGCCCATGCGCACGTTATTTGTGCCTGGAAAATTCCCACTTCAGACTTCTCAATCACAGAGCCTGCTGCTCAAGGAGACAGATTTTCTCCAACAGTAAGGCATTTTCCATTTGGGTCCCGTACTGCATCTCCTCAAAGCACATATGTGCTCCCACACACACTATAGGTTCACGCACTCACGTGTTAGCTGTCCTACCTGGTGACCACAGGCCTGAAGAACGAGGAGACAGCATTTGGACAGTGGTTTGAATTCTTTCTCAGCTGGAAGAATTCGCAGAAAACAAAAATAGTTTTTCTTTTAACATTCTTTGTACTGAGCGCTTGGATAAGCCATAAGTAACTTGGCAGCAAACCAGTTTGGTACAAACACAGAACACCAGAATACAATGCAATCATCACAAAGCCACCGCTCTGGGCCAGACAGTAATTTTCCCCTTTGCACAGGGCAGGCCTCCAAAGTCTTTATGCTACTACATTCAAGTCCATCTGAATTACACGATGTGTTAAAAATGAGGACTCATGCACAATAATGAAAACACCTATCATTTATGGACTACGCGGAAGGGCATACCGTGCCAAAGGTACTCAAGAAACATTTGTGAAACGATTCAGGACTTGGGGAAAAGGGAAGCCTCGACTTATTCCTCAACTCAGACCTCTAACAGCATCCTCAGGTTGCAAATCAAATACGTGATGACAGAAGGAGACTGAAAGACCGGTAACAAAAGCATCCAATGTATTTAGGATAATTTCTTTCAGGATTAAAAGAAAGAAGTTAGAACATGCAAGAAATCAGGAAAAGCAAACATAGCGAAAACTGAGAGCGTATTTTCCACTTCCATATGCCAGTGAAAATCCAGAGCAGCCTAGTCCCAAACCCCAAAGGCATTATTGTCACGCAGGTAACCACTGCAGGTCACCACTTAGACAGGAAAGATGCTCTAGTCTGTAAGTGCCAGACTGGGACCCTGGAAACAGGGGCTCAAACCGTGCTGCAGCCATGGGTGCCACAAGTGACAAGTCACTTAATCCCTCTGCAAACAGGAGCCATTACGTCCCTATCTCTCAGTGAGGTCTGGCAGATAAAACCCAGGAACGGCAACCAGGCATTAAGAAACTACTATAGTAAAGGCTGTATAAGCACTAGACGAATAGATCTGTCTGAGACCCCACAGTCATTACAGTATGAAATAGGATACAGGAGAGGGAGCAGAAAGCATGCAAACACAAATATATCTGCCCCATTAATCCAGCAGGCTGCAACAGGATGAAAGGCATGTCCAACAACTCCAATCTTGCTTGTGCAGCAATAAGCACCCTCCCAGCATGGAAGGGAGGTACTGCTGTACATGCAGGGGAGTAGCCGAGCCAAGAGGCACCTGGAAGGTGTAAGGGCCAGTTTTGGCAGCATACTTTGGCACCACGTGCCACTCGCTCAGCTAGTGGCCAGAGGCTGTCTGCCTGGTGCTCCTGTGGGACACAGAGGCATTGGGGATGCACATGGAGAGAAGCCAACACAGCTAAGCCCCAAAAAAGGCAAGGGGAAGTCAAAGTCGCCCTTGAGGCACTTCCCAAGCCGTTCAGTTACTGTGTTGGCCTCTCCTGCCTTCCACACACCCCAAAATCTGTTATTCATTGCTCTTCATCTCACTGCCAGGTGGATGAATCAACTTTTCAGGGACTGAACATCCTCTGTTCCCCTTAGATGCCTGAGTCATGGATGCCAGCTGAAGTCCTCAGATCTTCAATTCTCTCCTTACCTTCCTACATCTGTAACATGACAGCCTCCAACTTCTCTCCCATGTGGAAGTCTTAGTGACCTGAATTACTTCCAATTTCCCACTTAAGGCCCGTGGCACGCTTTTCTTCCAGAAGGCATCTGACTCAGCATGAAACTACTGAATCAGAACCAGGAGTCTGAGAAGGTGGGCTCTAGTTAGCCAGAGCAGATGTACAGATGAACAGTGCCTTCCATGTGCCCCGTCCTTCCTGCCACCACCCCACAGCCCCTAGCCACTCATGGCCAGCAACATGCAAACACACAAGCACCCACCCCTGCCTGGTTGGGTGTCTGTCCCAGCTGACTTTTAAAGCAGCAGGCAAAAAAACCCAAAACAAATCTGAACCACCATCCATCAATGCACTTATTTCCCCCCACCCAAGGGAAGGAGCTTGGGTGATGGCAGAGGGAAGAGAGGATAGATGGCAAGTGGAGTCTTTGTTTTAATTGGCTGCTGTTAAGAACATTAGAAGGATGTTTGAAGGAGAATGATTACGGGCAGAGTGCAGAGGAGGTAATCAAAGGTGTCCGACAAACTGAATTTATGATGTGGCTTAGCAATCCATCACCTGGCTATCATTCCTACGTACATGCACATATATAAGCCTCAAAATATATTTAGCTTGGGGGGATCTGGAAAAAAGCGGCTGTTCTTACAACTCCAGCTAACAGCACTTTGCTTCTTATAACATTACAGAAGCAATTTATTTCAAATCAGGGAGGCAAATCAGATATAAAGGATAAATTGTTTTAAATTCTTCTAAGTGTGAAGACAACTTTGTTTACTAAATGCATACGAGGGAACATATGCGTACAGCACAAACTCAGCAGTGGAAATTTGGCTCCCTGCAATTCCCTGTGATATAGATGCATTTTTTCCAGAGGAAGTCCAATGGTCTTGTTTGTTTTCACCGCTAATAGAGGAGTTCAATGAAATTTTCTATTGGGAAAGTCTAATGAGGTCAGAATAACAGAACAGAGTAACTAGGAAGGAATGTCCTTGCATTTTATTTTTAGAATAAGGATAAAGGTGGGGCCTTGCAAGAGGCAGGGGACGGGCCTGTTTTGGCACACATGGCCAGGCTGGAACGCTTGGTCCTGTGAGCTTGAGGGGGTTTTGAGCTTATTTTTGCAGCAGTGAATCCCTTGCCGAAATCAGCAGCAAGAGAGTGGAAGGGTCTGGCTGGGAGAAGAGCAGAGCGATGCCTGGGGGCGCATAGACAGCACAGGCAGCAGCAGCCCCGGGGACTGATTGCAGCTGGGCAGCTCTTAGCCATGCTCCCCTCCTTAACCTGTTTTCCTTTCCTGGGAAGATGAGTGCCTTCAGCAGCTCCGCTGAACTTGAGATCTCTCTAATTCTGCACATTAAAGGGAATCCAAGTTACAACAGGGTAAGCATTGTGGAGGGAATCAAGAGCAAGAAAAGCCTGATGCAGCAACGCAGGGGAGCACACAGCGCTGCAAAGGGAGCAGCCAGCAGTATGACAGGGAACGGGATTTACTCTGTTGTTGAGGCTGGATGTCAAAACCCAGCGAGACAGCCTCGGGGAAAGGAGAGATGGGCCAAAGTAAGGCTGTGAAAATGAAAAGGAAGGAACAAAGCTAAATAAAAGAAGCAAGGCGGAGAAGGGAAGTGGCTTGACTGGGATAAACAGGTAAGGAGGAAAAAGGGTGCATTCAGGAGCAAGCAGGCCATGGTCTGTTTCCTGGCACCAGCTAATCTGATTGGCACAGAGATACAAGAAACAGAGACTTAAATAGCTCATGGGAGCAGATCTTCAGCTAGGGAGAGCCATCATCACTCAGCAATTAACTCCCTCGCAGGCTCTGCCCCTAAACCCGGAGCGCAGAGCTGACCCTGTCAAGCACAGCCAAAGCAGAACAAAGGAGAACAAGACGAAGCATCTTTTGTAAGGGTTAACAGACAGCAGAGAACAAGCTGTTCCATACATTCAGGTCAGGAAAAACAGGACTGGGACTAGACACAGGCACCATGTACACGTTGCTCTGCCAGGATCACCAGAGCTCAAGATTCCAACTCTGCCCGCTAGGAATGAGACTGCAAGGAGTTTCACCTTAAAATCTGCAAGGACAGAGTTAACCGAGGGGAATATCTGGTGGGGGTATAGTTTAGGGAACATCAAGGCATCCAACAAGTCCAGAGGCTAGCATCTCTGCTTTGCTCCTTGATATTCTCTCTAAGAAAGGAGTAAGGGAAGGCTAAGTAGGGGGAAAGTGTGCAGGACAAGGTGCAAAGCACCCTTTCACCCCTCCTGTGCTGCCCAGAGCTGCAGGTCTCCTACTTCTGCTGAAGATGTAGGTGGAAACAACCCAGCAGCCTGGAACCAGAACCACAGGAATGGTTCAGGGAGGGCAAGAAAATGCTCCTTGACAGGCAGTCACGGGAGGCTGGACTTCCCCTCCAGCATGCAAGTCCTCAAACACGATGTTTCAGAGTGGTATGCTGCCTGCGAGTCCTTCCTCTGCTCCTGTCCGCAGGCAGGTGTGGGCAGAGAGGGCAAGCCCCCCCAAGCACCAGGACAGTGGAGGAACAACCCTCCTTCCACCTGAAGCCCAGCTGAAGACAGGGAGCCAGCAGCACCCACAGATACCCAAGAGTAACAGCAAGGCAGACATGCATGATCTCCCACCCCAATGCTCTCCGGCATCCCACTATTTCTAACTCTGAGGACTTCCTGAGCTTGCTATGGTTTGCCTGCTCACTATTCCCCAATCACCTCCTCACTTAGTACTTGCCCAGTCTCCTCAGCACTTGGGCAAGCTTCATGTGCCCACAACACCCTTTGGCAAGGACCTCCACAGGTCCACCATGTCTCACATGAAGGAGGAAGATCTCCTTTGGAGTCCTTGGCCACAATCATGCCCTTATCTCCCTGCCTCCCCCCGGTTGGTTTTATGATATGCTGCAGACTGAGCATCAGTCTCTTCCCAGAGACACATCCTTTTACAGACTTCTAGTATCAGAGACGAAGTTAAAATCTACGTACGGCAGTTTACAAAGCTTATTTTCCTCTTAGATAAAGGGGAGGGTCGGGGTGACACAGAGTAACTGCGAGATGAAATGCCACAATTTCCAACCCTTCCTGGGAGCTCGACGCAGCAAGTCTCATTTGCAACCCCAGACTTGCGAGAAAGCTCACAATTAAAAAAAGTTAAAAGTGACCTTGAATACAAGGGCTACAATTTAACTAACCCACATTCAGGCTTTGTTAATAAAGAAGCTCTTCTGTAGGCTACAGCACAAAGGCACTTTTCCAAAGATCAGGTTACGTTTGCCCAGCTATGCCACGGTGGAAACTTTAGAGACCTTTATATAAAATCGCCAAGAGTGCTCCTCTGCAGACACCTCCCTGCCCGCTCTTCACCCTTGCTCTGCAAGGAGCAAGGTAAGCTCAAGCCTGGCTCAATCCATGGGTAAGGCAGGGCTTGCAATTAAGCAATAATGATCACAATCACAAGGCATTTTCAAGGGACTGATGACCAACTGGGTGGGGTTACATTACAATCCATTAACCTAATCAGCATTTAAACCTCAGGAACTGCACAGCAGAGGCTGCCACCGGGATTATAAAACAAAATGAGAACATACTCTTAAAACATGCATCTTTCAAGGCTCTGGAGAGCCTTACAGCTACATCTTCACAGATAATCACATCACAGGTACAGGACAAGGTTAGCAAATAAGTGCGCAGAGCTAATGAGCCAGTTTATTCATCTTATCTAGCAGAGAAGTGTTTTTTACCCTCCATCCCATGGTAATGTTACCTTGACAGGTGCAGTGCCCGCAGTAAATACTATGTCTGTCCCATATTCTGAATTATCCCTTTAGGGATGACAGCAAAGATACATATTCGGGGAATGGATGCTTCCTACAACCTCCTGCACAGCGCGCAGCATCAGAAAATTAAGCTGACTGGAAGAACGAAGCCTGATGCTGCCTCTAAAGCAGAACTTGTTTGGTATCATTACTCATAGGCCAGTTAAGCTAGGGAATTGCTACTCTGGAGCCTTTTCTGCTTATTTCTTTATGGATTATAGGGCAAGGGAAAAACACGAACTTCAAAGAAATGTCCTGGAAATGCCACGTGCCCTAGGACACCCCATATATCCCACCGGCAGTAGTGCTGAGCCTAACTTTACCCCTCTCCTTAATTGCTACTCTGCCTCTCAACAAAACATCAATTGCATGCCTTTGCTCTTATTGATTAGCTGGGATATCACTGAAACATGGTGGCAGTTGGTAATTAGTATTTTTAACTCTAAGTCTTTCCTAGGGCAGTACTTCCTGCTGGGGTGGGTTTTAACATGCTGTCCTCACTCCTCTGGAAGGCTGACTCGCCAACAAGAGGACGTCAGGTGCAGATGTTTGTACACATGGATGGGCCAAGGTCTTAGAAGCGCTATCAGACTACTGGGGAGCTATCAGGTCCGAATGGTCTCATCTCCATCCAGGCAGATATTCAGCACTGCAGTATGGATTTTTCCAGTTGTCCCATCATTCTCCTCTTTTTGTGGTTTTAGTCGCTAGTTCAGTACATCCCCCGAGCTCCACACCATTTCTGCCCAGCCGGGGCAGATGCCTGCAGACAGGAGGGCTCTTTTTGTCTGGATCTTTGTTCTTTCAACATCATCTAAATATCACTGCCTTAACACCTGATTTAATATTTCAACCCCTTTAATTACACACAGCGGAGATTTTATCGGAAAACTGATTATTGTTTGAAAGTCTGAGCATTTCATCCCAGCCTCGGAATTGATCTATTGACTGCTTTTAAATCTCCCATTTTAATTTAACATTTAACACTTTATACCCGCATTAATTACATTTCCCATGATCAAAATCAACAAACACCATCTCTGGCCCTCTCCTGATAGGGAGACCTCGGAGACCTTGCTCTGCCAAAACTCTCAAGATAGCTTTGCTCTTGAACACAGGCGTCTACAGGGCTGATCTCTCCAGTGGAACAGGAAAAGAAAGGAAAACCCATGAAAAACAGTGGTACTGAGTAAGTAGCAAGGTTTAGTAAGCAACGCCACCGGCAGAGATGCACAGGCGCAGACCTGACCCTGGTGGTGGCACAAGGACTGGCCTGGCCCCAGGACACGGGGAGCGGAGACTCCAGCCAGCTTGCCATCCATCTGTCCCACCTCCATCTCGGCTGGAGGAGGACCGGGCTCTGATGCGAGGAGCCACCGTGTATAGGCTTCATCGCAACTCCTGCCCACGCTGAGCAGCAGGTGAGCTGGGGTTGGCCTGTCCAAGAGCTGCACACAAGCACTGGGGCACGGCAAATGCTGACAGGTCTATCAGGGAAAGCAAAGCTTTACCAGCTCAGTATTTCCCAGCATTTAACCAGCCTGCAGGTCTAGGTCCCTCTGCTTGCCTCACCGCAGCACAACATGGAGAGCAAAGCACTCCTCTGATCCTTGAGTCTAGCACATCTCTTATTAGCAGACACAAACTGCACGGACTAATTAAGGAAGGCACCCATCATGCTGCCTTTATATCCAGCCACTGCCAACTCTCAAAGGTGGCTGCTGGAAGCGTCCAGCTTTGCCAGGAGGACAGTACCAGATTTCCTTCTCCAGGCCATGGGAAGCAGAACTGGAAGTGCTTGAGGAGTGTCGGATGCTCCTCTTATCCTGTCTGCAATGCATTTGTGTTTCTGTGTTGCAACTGGAGATGGAAGAAGATAGCTTCCCCAGTGCCGCAGAAAACAGGAATATTTGTCCCTGAATAATTTCTCTAGTATATTAAGCACAAGTCATTCTTATGCAAGGGCTGCCCTGTATAGCTGCCAAGGTCAGCAAGACCTTGCTTTATTTGCTGCATAAGGGCTGGCTGTACAAGTATTGTACATATTTTTTCCATGCGTTCTCTTGTCATAGATTTCCCTGCTGCTAGTGCCTATGCATCTTGCTGTCTGTTCAGTAGGTCATGCTACCTTCTCTGGCTGTTGATAATGACTACCCAATATCTAATCCTCCAGAACAGCCAAAATTCCAGCAAACAGACTCTTACGGTATGTTTAATTCAAAAGACACCAAGGACAATATTGAATAACAATTTTCAAGGAAAACATGCTCCACAGCTTTTGCTAACAACATCAATATGTTTCTATTTTCAGGGGGTCTTGACCCACTATCCACTCACACAGCCGTCGCTGTTCACATTCTAGTATCTACATACAGATGATTTTTTCTGCAAGGACTGCATTCAACCAAATGGCACTGCCTGCACACAGAAGCTCTGGATTACAATACCAGCAAGTGTAGATTTCAGGAAGCAGCCAAGTACTGAACAGCCTGGATCTAAATAGATGACAGGGTCTGAAAATAAGGCTCTATGCATTTTAAACTGCAGACACATTCTTACAGACTACAGCCAATGGTTATACCTAGACTAAGGACTGTCCCTCTCCCCAGTTTACTAAATCTCATGACACTGCAGGGGCAACAGTCAAATTTAGATATTTGCACAAGGAAGAAAAATAGTATTTTGAAACTGTACAACATCATGATACTGCAAAGGACTCAACCGTCAAGAAACTTTAACCCAAGCAGTCCCTTTGCAGAAGAACAGAGTTAAGTGACCTACCTGAGGTCAGTGACCAGGTAGGAAAACTTCACAACAGCCTGCCCTGCTCAGGAAGCATGCTGCCTTGCCCCAGCCTCTAAATCCAAATCAATGGAGAGATTGCAAGCAAAAATGTCCAACACCTCCCCTGATCTGCCAGGAGCAGTGCAGCAGAGTCCCCCCGTGACAGCAGTTCTTCTTTCTTGCTGGTTTATTTCAAGCTACACCTCACCACACCTGATCCACCGCAGCGGCATTCAGTGCCAAGCTCTTGCTTATCAGTGTCTGATGCAAACAAGCTTCCAGCTAGCGAGGAGATCTGGTCTGGTGGGAACAGCAAGCCAGGACTCCAGACGAGGGCTCACACATCCTTATTCCAGCCCAGAAATCAAGCGGTTTCGGCTATCTCACTTTGCCCCTCTGACATTGCTTGAGCCCTGTTCATAAGTTACAGTTAATAACACTAATGTCACATCACCATGAGTATTTGCCCTGAGGACTACAAGCTCCTCAGGGTAGAAACTCTCTCCCCCTTTATTGTGCAGCAGACTCTGACCCTGGTAGGACCCCACAGCCATTGCCGTAACACAAACCATCATTCAAGCTTAACACACATACTGGTGCCAGAAGTCTCTCAACTGGAGACAGGCAGCATTACAATGGGGCTGCGCAGAGGGGTTAAGAAGCACTGCTGAAAAGGGATGCAAACAAGGGCTTCAGGCTTTGAGCAAGCACACTCTGCCATACATGCAGCTCAAAAGGTTAGCATCACTTGTGAGCAGGAACTGTCTGGCTGAACGTACTGCCTTTGTTAACTGAGAACGGCTACATGATGGAGTGGGCTAATTAACTGCATTTTACTTTTGGGGACCCAGGCTTAAATCCTGGCTCTTGTCACAGCTGAAAATGAATTTAGGGACTACAGTGAAAGCCGAGATAATTTATTTTCTACAAAATCATCAAATAATTGCCAGTCTCCTGACAGAGATGCCCAGAACTCTATGCAAGGGCACTAGTGCTTATGCTGTTATTTCCCTGAGTAAAAAAGTTATTAATGGATTGATGTGAGCGGTCATCACAGCTGTCAGTGCTGCTTAGCTGGACTGAGCACCTGAATGTGAAGAACCATGCCATGCAACATGGTATGCGCTTCACGATGCAGTGCCGTGCAGGTGGCAGGTCCTACAGGGAGGGAAGCCGTGTCTGGCAGGATTTAAAATTAAGTTTTCATACAGATTCATATACCCCTTAAATTTCAAGGGCCAAAGCGCAGCCCTGGTAAAGTAAACTCTAATTACTTCACTGGAAAACCACCAGGGCTGGTTGTGGTCCAAGGGAGCTGAGGGTAATTTCCCCACTTCCTCACAGCTGAAGGCCGCCCAGCAGAGCTGGTAGGGAAGTACTTTCCCAACAAAGTAATTCTCTATTTTTATCTTGTTAAGAAAATTTTTCATTTAGAAACTAAAACTCCTGCTTCAGGGAGAAGCCAAGCACCCTTTTCCTTTCAGATTTTTACCACAGAAGTTTTCATCTAATCAAACAAGCCATTTTTCCACTGAAAGGAATCATCATGGAAAAATCAGAACAGCAGACCAGCCCCTGCAGGTCTCCAAGCAAGAAGTACAGATAAATTGCACTCCTGACTGTGGCGGCGGCATGCTCCTTCATACTACTGTTTGCAGTGTCACCTCACCCCTCTGTGCCTCAGGTCACCCATCCCAAACAATGGGGATCTTTGGTGTCAAAGCACTTCTGAGAGCAACATGCTCAATGTGTAAGTTAAGCAGCAGCTACTGGTCGTGAACCACAGTTTTGGACACAATATGCTGCTCTACTAAAGCACAGGGGTTATTGCTTCTGAAGTGCTATCATCTTCCTCTTTCCTCCTCTCTCAGCAAAGAGAGAGTCTCCAGCATCCTCAGCCACCAGCACAACTGCAGGTGGGACAGGAAGATGCAACAGATGTCAAAAGGAACACAGAAACATTTTCTGAAGCAGCCTCCAACACATAACACTCAGCAACACAGCACGGCTCAGCAATACAGCACCTTTCATCTGCACCAAGCAAGAGACCTGGACACTTAACCCTGTAACACAACAAAGGGAGGGCTGGGTGTTGTCTTCATGGTAGCATTTCACAGCAAGCCAAAGACTTGTGTGGAAGGCTTCCCTTGAACAGCAGAATAGGAAAGCTTAAGTCAGACTTCTATCAAAAAAGTCAGACTTACGGTGACGGGATCGGTCAGAAGACGTGCATGAACCGGGGAAGAAGGGAGCAGCAGCCACAGTGTTCTGGGGGCTAACGAAGAACCCAGGGACCAGGTTCTCCCTGCTCCCAGGCAGGGCGAGATTCCCAAGGCCAAACCAAATTCTGCAAGTAAGGGCCACACGTCTCCCCCCGCCGTTATCTTTAAATCCTCTTTACTCCACAGAGCTATTCTCTACCCTCCTTCCCTTTTAATCAGGCCTGACCTACAGATGTCAGCCTCGTTTCAGCCAAGTCATCCACAACTGCCACATCTAGGATGCTGTTACAGGAAAAACCTTACTTACACTCTTGGCTGGATTCCAGAGTCTGCTTCTTGGTCTAGACCTGACCTCGTTCCTCTTCTGCAAGCTTAATTCTTTACCTTAATGGCACAGTGAACACACAGGGACTCCAACGTGGGCCTGTCTACACTCAGTCTCCCCTTCAGCCTGCAGAGCAAGGAGACTCTTTTGATCATGCTGCACAAACACTAATGATTATTGACGGGAGGCTCCCTCAGAACTGCATGTTCTTCAAAAACACACATACGTTCAAGAGCCAAAAAGCAAATGCGAAACGCGCTTTATGTTCTGCAAGGTAAACCCCTACTCCAGAGCTCACCCAACAGGACACAAACCTTCAATCAACAGTCCCCGAAGTTTTCTCAGATGCAGCCCTGGCCTTGCACCAAAACCATATCCATGATTGATACATCCAGCTTCATCTAAAGGCTAGAACAGAATAGTTCGGGTTGGAAGGGCCTTTAAAAAATCATCTAGTTCCAACCCCCCCTGCCATGGGCAGGAATACCTTCCACTAGATCGAGTTGCTCAAAGCCGTCCAACCCACAAACCTTCAATCAACAGTCCCCGAAGTTTTCTCAGATGCAGCCCTGGCCTTGCACCAAAACCATATCCATGATTGATACATCCAGCTTCATCTAAAGGCTAGAACAGAATAGTTCGGGTTGGAAGGGACCTTTAAAAATCATCTAGTTCCAACCCCCCCTGCCATGGGCAGGAATACCTTCCACTAGATCGAGTTGCTCAAAGCCCCGTCCAACCTGGCCTTGAGCACTTACTCATCCTTCAGCAGAAACACAAAACATCAATACAGGACACTAACTGAAGACGAAGGACTTCAACCAGCTGCCATGTCACCCTCCAACAGTACCTCACCAGGCAGAGCCAAGTGACTTGCTGCAATGATACGGTCAAAGTAAGAGCTAGCTTATGGCTCTTCCAGTATGTCACACTTGGCACGTTCCTTGCTGTCCCCACCCCATGTGGCCAACACGCAGGAGTCACAGGCTGGAGATGAACAGACAACAGCTTGTCCTGTCTTGCCCAAACACAACATATAAACAGGGTATCAAGACCAAGTAGGATCTGGCTCATGCACTCCACCTTGTGACCCAAAAACCTCGACCCCGGTCACATATCAACAGCAGCAGTGGAAATATCAACTCGTGAACGAGATATTAGCAACTAATCTGTTATCAGCTTATTCCAAGAAGGCAGCTAGCTGTGGATTCAACCTTCAGACAACAACACAGGTGTTTCTTGGCTCTCAAAGACATTTGCACAGTTTTTTCTTTAAGTGTTTGCGAGCGATGTTCAAAACCCTGATTTATCTGTATCTGACCCGATGCTGAACCAATACTCTCCTGGTTCACAGGCGCTGTAAAAACAAAACCCCACCAAGGCTCGGAGGAGCCTCTGGATCAAATTCTCTGAGCTCCGAAACAGTCCTTGAATGTGTGCTGCAAGAAATCCTCCATACAGACGCACCTTTCATAGCGTGGGAGGAGGAGGGGAGGGAGAAGAAAACAGATTAAAAACAAGATAAAAGCCAGATCCTCAGGTAACAGAAAAATCAGAGATGCTCCCTCAGTTTACACTACTACGGATTTGAGCCAAAGGTGCCTTTTATGAAATATTTTAATCTGCCTTTCTATCTGCTATGATTGCAAGCTAGGCAGTGCTTTTGTGAGAAATTATTTATTCAGTTTTACAGTGACTAACCTGAATTTCCAGACTACTTCAAAAGAAAAACTGAAGCATTTCTTTACAAAAGGCAAGGAGCATTGGGCTTCTTCCCTCCTTGTTTTTCTTTTCTTTTTTTCCTCCACCCCTCAGCAGAAACCTCTCTACCTCTCATCTAATAAATAAACAAGCTATGTATCTTTCCACCAAAAAAAAGCTCTTCCTTTCACCTCCATGTCAAAAACAGGATGACAATTTTTTCAGGTTTTTTTGTTGAAGCCACCCAAAGTGGAATAAATTCTTTTTTTTTTTTTTTTTTTAAATTGATTTTTCAGTTTCGTCACCTACGTGAAAAAACAGCTAGACTTACATTGCTGGCTCCAGTCTTACAACCTGGAACAAACCGAAAACGAAGCTGAAAGCGTGGGATTACCACTGGCTTGGCATTAGTGAGGCACCCTACGAAAAACTTCTATGGTCAAAAGCAAATTACAGGGTCAGTGAAAGTGGCGACACTGTTGCTGGAACCGCCACAATGTTACTTCCCAGATTAAAGGACAGAAAGTTGCAGCACAAAGCTTAAATTAAATACAACTAAGGCTCTAATCCAAATCCATCAAATTAAGGACGGCTTCCAAAAGGCATGGACTCACCGGGATGTGCTTCTGGCACCCAGAAGAAGTTTCCTGGGGACGGGGAGCTCAGGTAGCACAGACCTATTTTCACCAAGGTGCCTACTGCGTGCCTGTCACAGGGGAAGCAATGTCACGCACAGCGGGTCTGGTTTAAGGCAAGGTTTAAGGTCCTTACAACTATATTTCATCACGAGTAAGCTCTAATTCTGGGAGGCGGAGGGCGGATGTACATTTTCTTGTGTGGAGATGCCCTCAACCCAGCCTAAGACCTTCACTTATGCGAGGCTGTGATTAGGGGATTCAGGTCATGAGCAAGTAGATCTCATGCGTTAATTCTCTCTCTCTCTCGTTTCGGTTGCCTGAATCTCCAGGATGAGCAACATCACATTCTCTCAGAAACCTAAGCAAACTCATGCGCACCAGCTCTCTCTCTCTCAGAACAGGGAGGTGCACGAAGTTGATCGTGATAACCTCCCACCCAAAGGTGTCGGATGCTGCCGCTGTGCCACAGCACTCTCTCCCCACATTAAAGGCTCAAAACAACAATCCTAAGGCCAGTCTCATCTCTTTGTCTCCACAATACAGCTAACAATAGTACATCAAGTACATCAATACTGTTGCATTCATATCTCCCCTCCGGTACACCCCCCAGAAAGATGTACATCCAAAAATACAGCAGCCAGCAGCCCCTCTCGCTCTCCCAGCTCAGTGAGCTTCCTCCCAATATCACCCTGCTGAGAACCACTTTGGCAACATACAAGTTTAAGACCATCCTAAAAACACCCACACACTCAATATCAGACTGTAGCCCTAGTTCCACCCTCCTGTAAGCATCATGCAGGATTAGACCCTTGCTAAGTGATCTGGGACTGCAGTAACATGCTCCCCGCATTGCTATTTATTTGTGGCAGCTTTCACTACCTGCAGATGCTGTCCAAAAATACAGAAGAAAAATTTGTGCTCTTGGGAGCTCATAGTCTAAAGGCAGAGGTCAGGAGAAACACTCTGTTCTTATTAATGCAGCTCTATGGAGAGGAGGGGGAAAAAAAAAAAGTCAAGCCTGTATGCTTCTCAGAAGCAGATTACGGCTAATAATACAAAGATTACTGACATTAAATGAATTTAAATTCATTCTTCTATCATTCAGAATATTAAGTTTTTTACCTTCCTCCCCATATCATTCCCATTTGTAGTCAGCTTCACTTTCTGCCTATCACAAGGATGTTATATTTGGACTATAATCAGCATAATGGACTTCTGCCCCTCGGCAGTTTTGTTGTACTAGGCGTCTTAAAAAAAAAAAAAAGAAGCATTTGTAGTGTTAATTTAGCAAGCATCCTATCTTCCGGGTTTTTTTTAAGTAATTGCTGCATAACTCTGCGAACAAGTTCTGCGGTCCTAATGGCTTTTTTGCCTATCAACAGGCAAGGGAAAGTCTCACTCACGCAGCAGCGTTAGTCCTGCAGAAGGAGCGGGTGCCACTCAGCCCAGGGCTCTGCCGAGGAAAGGGAGCCGACAGCGCTCTCCAGCCTGGCCACACCACAGCACCAGCCCACATCACAGGCAAAGGGGCCCAACAAAAAGTGTCTGCTGCTGGTGACCAAAACTCGATTTTGAATTTGGGTTGCGCCTCACTAACATTTGGACTCAAACTGAAGACACTGCTCTGCACTACCCCTCTAGGAATTTAATGGTTTTAAAGCCAGCGCCAGCAAACTGAAGATGGAGCACAGTAATAGGAGCGAAGTCAGCCACAGGTTTACTTTCAGGAGGAAAAACTCCTTTTGAAATTTAAAAGTTACAGTTCAGCTGTAGGATTCCTCCCCCCAAACGTTCTATTGCCAAACAAGTATCTAAGGATACTTAAAAGAAAGCCTTCAGTCAAGCAAATCACCAGCCACGTGTTTGCTGCTGAACATCATGAATGTTCGAGCTAAAAGCTTCTCACACGTTTGCATCTACATTTTACTGAAAGAAAGGGAGCTCCGCAGCAAACAAACTGCAAATCCCTGCCTGTCAGCCCCAAATCTGCAGTGCTTGGCTGGGCTGTGGCCCCGAGCTCCAGCCCTCCTTGTTTGCTCTCCTGGTCCCCACAGCAGGAGGGCAAGCCAACACATCCCCAAGCCTACACAGCAGGAATCGGCGGGCAGTTATTTGAAATGTAGTTTGTGGTGAATTACTGTAGCATGGGATCAGTCCATCTCAACTGTCCAGTCCTTTTGTTTCAAAAAGGGAGTTACTGCTGGTAAAAGGCACCTGCCTTAGCTAACGGTCTTATGCAATGGCTGTATTAAGCATTACTCTTATTAACCAGTACATAACTATAACAGTTAGCATTTTATTGAATTAAAAAAAACCCAGCACCTTGTAAACGGCCATCAGTGACCAGCTCAGCTCCACCCATGCAGACGCTCTCCTGCAGGCCTGGGCATCCTGCAGCTCAGCTTTCACCACCATTTCCAGCTGACCCAAGTACAGGCTGCATCGGCCAGGCCAGCTCTGCCCTCCCATGGGTCCCAGGCCTCGTTCCTGCCCTCTCCCTCAGCCAGGACAAGCATTCATGAGACCGAGCACAAGGCAGAGGAATGAGGACAGCAGCAAGGAGGAAAGAGAGTGCACCTTTCAGTGCCAAAACACATCTGAAGGGCATGAAACGGCAGGCTCAGCTCCTCATGGCACCCATGGAGGCCAAGGGCACTCAGCACAGCCGAGGAGCTTGAGCAGCCAATGGCTCTGCCTCAGCAATGCCCCTCTCTCAAGAGGCATCCACAATTCCCCCAAATACACACATTCCCCACAAGTTTGCTCCTCTCCTTGTGTACACTGAAAGTCATATACATTATAAACACACGGGAAGAACTGGGTGCAGACCCTATGATAGGGATGAATCCCGCAGCATTGTGCAAGTAAACGCTCTTCCCATCCAGAAGTCACCAGGTACTGCATCCCCCAGGTTGCCTGAGCAGGTGGAGATGCTCCAAGACCTGGGGGAGAAACTGTTTCTCATGTAAGTTGGCATGCAAAATGGTGTAATCGCCCAACTAAGGGCATCTAGGACACACTCTACAGCTGGGCTGAATTTACAAATCCTGGTATCTCTAGAGGAACAAGATGGTGGCACTGTACAGAAAATGAATAAATCTGTTGTTAGACACACCAGAAACTTCCCTGTACCTTATGAATGGATCTCAGGGTCTTGTCAGAAGGATAACCTTCCACCTAACATAGGACACAGAATGAATTTGCCTTTCAGCAGCAGCATCCTCATTCCAACCTTGGTATCTAAGCATCAGCTACTGAATGCGTCATACTACAACGCAGTCACCAGAGCTGGAAAGTCCCCAACCCAGCAGGTCTCTCCCTTCAGCAAGGCTGATACAACCTCATGCAGAATCCGCCCCACGTGCCCTACTCATTTCCTCAGTCTCAGAAGAAATGTGGATCACAGCTATTCAACCCACATGCTCTGGAGTCCCTGAAAATCATAGTGAAGGAGGTCAGTCCCGGGTGAGAGCCACCCAAGCCAGCTGCCCTAGGCAGACTGGTCCAAGGGGGTGCGCAGAACAGGCAGGGGAGGAGTGGGGACAGCCTGCCTGCACTTCTGAGCAAGGTGGAGGAGGCTGGTTGCATCCAGAAGGGGAGGTGTCACCTCACTGCAGATATGCAGGAGGGAAGGGGCTCGCTGTTCCTCCTGCAGAGCCCACTCTGGTTGGCCTCATTTACATGACCTGTAGCATAGCTTCCTCAAGCACCGCGTGAAAGGTGCTACTGCATTAGCCAGATCATGCCTGGGCACTCGGGGCACAGCCGACGTTAACTCGTTACCACGGCTATGCTCAACGAAGGGCAACAGGGTTGTCACACCAAGCACTTCACTGAGTTAATTAAGTCAAGCCAAATTCACAGGTGGTAGATTTGATCTGGAGAAAAGCCAAGGACCTAGGATGGAGGCATTCGGTTGTGGATCCGGGAGTCAAGTGCAGCAAAGACAAGGTGGAGATGCCAGTGCCAAAACCTGGGCAGTCTGTCCAAGGGCATGGAGGCACTTCACAAGATACCTCTGCGCTCTGGCTTCCTCGGTCTGATACAATGCCAGCATCTGGAGACTTCAAAGAAAGAAGGATAGACCACCTGTAACCCTATGGATGGCTCCATGCTACTGTTTCTTTTTTGTACCTCAAAAATAACTTTACTGAAATGTATCTGAAGATGCAACATAAGCCCCCTGGGCCAGCACTGCTCATTACCATTTATTTAAAAACATTCAGACTGTATTTAAAAGGATCCCGCTGATACCTGGTAAGGCTATAAAAAGATCTATCCATCCTGACTTGCTGGCTGTAGACAGGGTAGGAGATCCTACAACTGAGCGGCTTGATTAAGAAGAGTGAACAGCACTGATGAAGAGTTTTGACCAGATTTTGGGGAAAGAAACCCGATGCCCTTTTGCTGCCCAGCCAGGCCAGGGAAGGACCCAACCCTCTCTTCTCCATCAGTTTTGTATCTTGTGGCCTGTAGTAACACTTTGCATGCTGTGGACTAACCCAGTGCTCAGGAGAACAACTCCTAGCAGCAGCCCAGCAGCCAGCCATGGCTCAGAGCGGGCGATGCTCTTTTGCAGGAGCCGGTTTTCCTTTACAGGGCAGGTTTCCCCATCAGCGAGCCAGGGACGTTTGGCAGATCACCATTCCAGCCTTTAGGACCACTTTAACGACCAGTCCATCAACCCACACACATCCCTCCTGGCATCACAGCCCTGCGCAGCACAACCACCACCCCCTGCCCTGCAGTCCCAGGACCTTCCATCAAAAGACGGCCAAACGCTTCACAAACATTAATGAGTTAAGTCCCAGCATCCCAATTAACTCCGGCAGCATTATCTCCTCGTGACCAAGGAGCACAGAAGCAGGCTGAGGTGTCCCCGTCTCCCCATGAGCCTGCCAAGGAGCCAGCCATGGCAGCCAGACCTGCCGGCTCCCTCTGCTCAGCTACAGACCTGCGAGCTATTTCAAAGGCCCTTTCCAAAACAGAAAGAAAGGGGAAAAAAAAGCTTTCTGTTTTCCTTGAAAAGCAGGTCTATGCAACAAAAAAGGTACTAATAAAGGTTTCACCATCCAAATTAAAAGTCAAAGGCAGCAATAAAGAGTCTCTGAAATAAAAGAAACATGTTGTGCGTGGTGTGAAATTTATTGCTGCCTTGCAGAACGAAGCCAAACACCTTAATATGGAAAAACACCGCTGCTTTTGACCCAAACAGATTGGGAACAGGAAGTAAAAACAAATTACCCAGCTGCGGCCTCCCGCGTTATGAGCAGCAAGCAGCAGCAGCAGCGAAACCAGTGTTTCCTGCCCACGCTCGCTGGTCCACAGCCGCCCGGGTCTGCACGCCGTTTGCCCAGGGGCCAATCCCACCTAAACCAGTCAGAGTTTGTTATTAAAGCTCTCGCAGGCAAGATCAGGCCTTTATTGAAGGGGAATCAGCTGGGGAGAGCCACAGAAATGGGGACTGCAGGAATCACCCCAAATGCTGCACCCACTTGCAAACCGCACAGGGCCAGGCTCCCCTGTGAGGGGATTCCCCTTCTTTCCGTGGCTCTCTTGATTTTAACCAGCCAAACTCCTGACTCAGGACAGGCATATTTCAGGAGTTAATTTTGGTTTCACCGCATCATCACCAGCAAACCCTGAGAAATTAAGTCAAGCCTCAATTGGCTCAAAACATAATTGCATTTCTTTTAAATAATAGCTTTGCATTACTTTGTTTTTTGTCGGGTTGGTTTTTTTTTTTGAGCTTGTGCATATTACATCCTAATTATATTTTCAATCTTTCATTTGCAGCTACAGGAATAACCCAGAAAGACATACAGATGAGCTAATTTTCAAATCATCACTTGAGTAAGGAGCTGGAGCTTTAAAAAAAGTGACAGATAGACCAAGGGACCTGCAAGAAAAAAGAAACATGCAAAACTGACAGTCCGGCATCTCTTTTGTTAAAACTGGTAACTCAATGTCAAAGAGAATGGCTTTAAGACCTTAGCAGAGCAAACACTGAGTATCACACAAGTAATGCAGCAGAAAATGCCATTTACACAAATGCTATACACTAAGCAGCAGCTCAGAAGCTGATATTTTGATTAGAACTCTGCTTTCAGGAAATCTTATAAGCATCATTTTTACTAGCTCAGGCAGATTTTTCCTACAAGATTTTAAAAGATTACATGCCAGATGTAGAATACTTCATCATAAAGCAGAATAAGATTTGTGTGAATTTTTTTAAAAAAATAATAGCAACCAGCAAATTACAGCCATTAGTACAACACTGCCTTCGCAGCAGATTTATGCCAGCATTACGGAAAGCAGAATTTCACCCAACACCACTTCTGGGTAATACAGACATCTGCAGAACCAAGTGGAAAAAAAGCACATAAACGTGCACAACCACACATTTTGTGCATTACCATCCAAGACTTTTACAAGGACAAGTATTTTGTGCCACTGTTTTGCAAGAAAGTACCCTGCGCATGCCCATGAGTACCCTCTCCTGCACACAGCGACCTCCAGTCCTACCTCACATTCTTTTAAATCCATCACCTTCACGCTCCTAAATGCTGCTTTGGCGGATGGGTTGCACTGCGAGAGAGGAAACTTCCCCCCACACCCCCGTTATCATGCTGCATGAAGTCCTCCCTGTACCCCAGCAACCTCTCAGCAAAAAAATCCAAGTCTATCACGCCAAGGAAAGAACAATAAGTAGGAGTCCGAAAAGGCAGTCAGAAGTGCCGCCAAAAAATCGGAGCTCTTTCCCAAAAAAAGGCCCTCCCTTAGGAAGCCTGCCAGTCAAACCCGATCACGAGGCTGTTTTCTGAGGGTGAATAGAGTTCTTATTGACACAGCTTATGTCTGCAGCATGCAGCCCTCCGCGAGGCTTTCAAGAGCAGATCGGATTACACAGACACATTCTCTCTGATTTTATGTATTCAGAAGGCTTCAACATAAAATACCCAGCTCTGAAGGCCACCAGTTTTTCAGCTTGCTATCGGCCTACGTGTTTCACAAAAAAAAAAAAGCAGGCGAAGAGATGCTGGCACCTTTACTTGGGCTCCAGAGGACCTCACCCTTGCTGAGCAGGGCCATGTAATTTGGAGGCCAAGCCACAGATTTGCTCCATGTGAGTAATACAAGACAACTCATTCCCATGGTGGGTACTTAGCATCGGGACGGGAGAAGGGAAAAAATAAGTATCTGCTGACACCATTTAAAATGGGGGAAGATAACATCGCTCTGGGTAGACAATGCTTCCTGGAAGATGTCATGGAAAAAGGGGAGGATGCACACCTTTTAAAAGAACAACACGCACTGCCACAGCTTAGCAGGCAAGAGGTGCCCAACTGCAAAAGCATCACAAGCACAAATTCAGGCAAACCATCCATCCCGGAGCAGCAATTTACACACACACGGGAACCTAGAGAAAACAAACTAAAAGGATCAATTATCCCATTTCTATACTTAGGGGACACAACGAGGAACTCCATTCCAGGAGCAGACATGCATACAAAGTCTGGGGTACCTGTGATGCTGCATTAAAGGTGAACAGAGAATTACAAAATGTTTTGTTATTATAAGTGCTCCGGCTTAAAGACTGCACTTCAGCAAGAGAGACAAGTCTGTGCTTAAATCATATGGCAAATTAGGACCTGAGCATTGCCCTAGAGAAGGATGCATGCACTGCCCAGAGGTCTGGAATACACTGATTAAAAAGAAACTCACAAAACAGTCTAACAAGCAAACCAGTGCATTACACAAGAGTAACTGGTTCCCTATCACCTAAAAGGGAACAACTCCTGCATCAACTCATCCACACTGAATTGAAGCTTCTCACTGTAATATTACATATGGCAAACACAACAAATCAAGCAAGCTTGAGCTTCAGAGCTTTTAAGGGATTTTAAGAGCAAACACACACTGTTCAATAAAGACATCCTCTCCCCTCCGCTTTCAGGCTGCGATCACTCCCCAACTAAGTGTTTCTATCATGTTGCAAAAGATTTTTCTCACGTTTTTCCTGCTGGGTGCTTGGAGGCTGGACCAGGGTAACCCAAATGTGCAGTGCCATGTCTGTCTGTGGTGGCAGTTCTTCTTTGGTTGGATGTTTGCACTCTGTTTTCAGAGCACAGCAAGAGAGCCACAGCTCCTATGACTACCTTTGGAAACCGAAATCTAAGCAAACTCTGGTTTTCAATGCACAGCCTCCCTCTCAGTGAGCAGCCTCATGTTTCTAGTACTCATTTTAGTTTCCACACGTGACTTCTAGTACGTTCATGGTCAGAAAAGCCTGCTCCTATGAAGGCTGCGTACTCTTTCCCAACACGTCTGAGTCACACAATGGTTTGCTCCACTGCCAAAGCCAAGCTCTCACCACCAGCACGGCAGGGGTGTCCCGCTGCAGGCATCAGTCACCAAATCCTGACTGCAGATTCATCATCATCACCTGTGCCTGCACTAGCCACAAAGAAAATCTTCGTTTGCTTTCAGGCTCCTGACTAAGCTGCAGGCACCGGTGACTAGTTAAGCCATGGTTTGACTTGTGCGTGAAGAAAGATACCTTTGCAAGACACTAGCAATGCAGTTTTGCCATCAGTTTAACTCAGCATAAGCCAGTGCTGCTAATGAAAGCAGCAGTCCAGCCTCATCCTGTCCTGCCTGTGCACCCCAGGTCCTTGTGCCAACATGGCCACATGGAGAAGCGAACCAAGGAAGGAGTGATGGCTAAAATGAGCATCGCTTTCTTTCTTGTTATTCTGCAAGGTTATTCTTAATCCACAAGGATGATGAAAAGACTGGAGCAAAGGGCTGGAAGCAGGACCACTTCTTCCACCACAGTACCAGCTTCAAAACTGATTTGCAAGCTATACTGCAAAAGGTAAGAAAGCCAACCTCCCCCCCTTTGCAATCACAAGTTTTTAAGTCCCACTTTGAGATTCCCTTAAACGCGCAGAACAGCCTCTCAAAACCTCACTTCTGGTGGCAGCATAAGTGCAAAACTCTAAGTTCCATGTATTCATCTTGTTAAGATGGGGCAAGCCCAGGAGAAAACTTCTAGCTCTGTAAAAATCTAAGAATAACATTTAAGCCTCATGCCAGCCATTCCCCAACAGAGAAGGAGGAGGCAGAGCAGGCCACTGCTGCTCGTGAAGTGGAACTGGGCACGAAAACCACTAGAAAATCCTCTGTGTGGATGCGACACCCCAGCACCTCAGATGAACAACTGCCCAGCATCCCTACTTGTCAGTAACCTTCCTGCAGCACGTGGGCAGCACTGGAAGGGAGGAATGGCAGCCCCAGATCCACTCCCTCTTTCTCCATGGGGATCCCTCACTCCCCCACAGCGGTGGGAAGGATGTGGCACGCTGACTTCTCCTGACCTGGCCAGATGCTGCAGGAGGCTGAGCAGCACAGAGGTTACAGCACCAAGGGGCTAATTTCCTCGCTGACCACCAGGTCTGTTTTGGGCCCCTGACGGTATATCCCAGACTGCCTGGAAGACAGCCCAGACCCGCTACAGACATATAGCTGTATACAGGCTGAACCAGGTGCATACGTAAAACTCGGCCGCTTCTGGGAAGGCTGACTGCCCCCAAGAGCAGTCTGCACCTTCTCCTGCTGTAAGCACATCCCATATACCTAGAAGCTTCTGCAGAGTCCATTGTCTTTCAAAGAGAAACACTCAAACACTGAAATAGCTCTCAAACTTTTCTGGGCCATCACTACTTTAAAATGACTTAATTTAAGTATGTATCATGTCTATATATATACACATGCACACACCAGGGGAAATTAGCATCTGTGAGAAGGGCTGGTGCCCACACATCGTAACTCTGCACAGCCTCCCAGCTTTGTACCGCCATGGCTCCGCACTAGTACAACCCTACAGCAAACCAGAGCAGCTCGAGAGCCCCGTGAGGATCCTGCCCCACTGGCAGGAGCGCTGGAAAGACCACAGCCTGCAGGCTCTCCACCAGACCACTTGCTAACACACATCTTTTTTGGGGTATAAAGAGCAGTGGGGGCAGGGAAGTTTTAAGACCAAATTACAGAGTCCTTTAAATCCTTCAGTTCTGCACAAAGCTGAACCCCTAAGTCCTTCCTTCAGGAGTTCCCCGCCCCCCCCCCCCAGGACTGAGATGCATGATTTGGACCTTCATTTGTAAATAAAGCTCCAAGGAGCAGGACTGTACCACGTAAGGCATTTCTCCAACCTGGAGAGCAGCACCATTGCAGCCTCCACGTACTACCTTAAAAACAAAATACCCGCAAGGAGGACCCATAGGGGGAAAACATCTCTGCAACCCCATGGAAGCTGCTGTATGGAAACTTTAACTGCATTACTTCTGCTTCTGCATAATCCCAGAAGAACTAGCTTAAATCAGACGGCTCCAACTCAGACACTTGATAGTTTCAACATGGTATAGACTATTACCTCGCTCTAATTACAGGATGACATTACATGTCCAACAACTGCTGCAATTTAGTCTTGCCTGATACACCCCAGCTCAAAATTGCTCATCCCACCTCTCACTCCTATACTTTTTGGCATCCTTTGAATAAAGGCAGGGATACCTAGCAACACTTCAGCATCTGACACACGCGCACTCCAAGCCCCTCAAAAGTAAAGTCATTATTTCCTTGCGGTAACAAAGGCAATTACTTTCACCAGTGCAGAACAAAATAGTTTTAGGCAAATAGCACGGACACGACACTACTGCTTACACGCTTGTCTGTGCAAATGCATTACAGGATTACTGCTAATAACCACTGCTCCACAATACCACGAATTCACACGTCACTCTCTGAGCCAGGTGTTGATCTCGCACAGAGCCTATCCGTGCAAGAAAGGAGTTTTCAGAGAAGCAACAGCTGCAGGATCAGGCCCTCGGAGTTTCACTACCTCAAAGGCAGGGGATGTTCCTTACAGCAGCGCACGTCTTGCCTTTGAGCTCAAAACCGCATCCGCAGCTCCCGCTGCCATGAAACGGAAAGGTTTTCTCCCTGCAACGTTCGCCCGCGCCTGAGCCGAATGCTAACAGGTCTCTTACTTGCGTCTCGCCTCGCCACTGCCTCATGCTCCACAGGGGAATATTTTGTTCCCCAAGCGGACGAGCTGTCCGGCCATCGCTCCACGATGATTCAGCAAGGGGGTGGCTCCCCGTCAGAAGGCACACCTACTGCAAACTGTCATACCACGGGGCTGGGTGAAAATGGGAGAAGTTGCTCTATCTATCATGGCTGCACTTTCTGAAATGCGTAGACCTGGCCTGGTAGGGTCGAGGGGGGCAAGGGTGGAAGTGGGGGGGGTCCATCAGCAGGCACATGGAAATAATTCAAGGAAATATCTTGAGGCTTTTAACTACAGTACAAGTAAATGGGGGGGGGGAGGAAAGCCAGACACTTTCAGAGCCAGCATCAACTTCGCCAGGCTGTGTTCTTTGTTTCTAGGCAGACTCCAGTGCGGTGGCAAGAATGAACAAATGCGCATGTCTTCATAAGAGTCCAAAAAAAAAAAACCCAAAAAGGGGGCGGGGGGGGGGGGAATCCCCCCTCCCCTCAGGCCCCTCTCTCATGGCTGTAGCGGCAGGGGAGTCCTCCAGTTAGTTTGTGCTGCTTTTTCAGAAGTAAAAGTCCGCTTCAACCCTGTCTGAGTTGAGTCCATTTCGCTACGCTACGAGGCGTCCGTGGGTAAGACAGCGCCTGGAACACTTTCGGCTACAAAAATTCCTGCTTTTTCAGAAGTAAAAGTCCGCTTCAACCCTGTCTGAGTTGAGTCCATTTCGCTACGCTACGAGGCGTCCGTGGGTAAGACAGCGCCTGGAACACTTTCGGCTACAAAAATTAGTTTTGCTGCGGGGTTTTTTAGCTTTGGGTTTGGGGTTTTTTTTAAGAACGAAACGACACCCTGGCAATGCACCGCGACGCGCCAGCCACCCTCCGCAGACGCTCCCGCATCCGGCTGAGCAGGGCCGCGGCCGGCCCG